>NC_047129.1:33316964-33342643 GCF_009829125.3 Periophthalmus magnuspinnatus
TTCGTGTGTACTTTGTTGTATTGTGAGTGTTTGAGAGCTCCTCCCCTGTCTCTTTTCTCTCTCCCCTCTCTGTCTCTCTCTCTCTCTGCCCCTCCCCTCTCTCTCCTCTCTCTCTCTCCCTCCTCTCTTTCTCCGTATGTTCCATGTTTCTTGTGTACTTTATTGTGAGTGTGATCTCCTCAGAGAAAAGCTCCAGTTCAGTCTCATGTAAATGCACTGGACCTGGAATATTAATACAGTTATTACTGCACATGTGTGTAAACGTGCACATGTGTGTAAACGTGCACATGTGTGTAAACGTGCACATGTGTGTAAACGTGCACATGTGTGTAAACGAGCGCATGTATGTAAACGTGCACATGTGTGTAAATGTGCACGTGTAAACGTGTGGAGGTGTTGGGAGCTGCTCATAAAAAGGAAAAAAAAAGGTCAAATAATAAAAATCACAAGCTCCAGTTTATGTTCACTTTTCTGTTTTTTACACTTTCAAAAATTCGAATATTTTTTATCAATTAATAATTGTTTATCTCCATGGCAACAGTTCATTCAGAAAAACAACAACAACAATGATGTCATAATCTCAGGTGTGTCGTGCCGACTGTGGCTCTAAATGTTGAACCTTCTCATTTTCCCTTTGGGATTGGTCAATGAAACTACTGCACATCGCACCAGGTTTGTGAAGTCGTAGTGAACAGTTTTGTCTCATGTTTTTGTAGATTTATGGAGGATTGTACAGAAACTTTAAGAAGGGTTCGAATAGTGTCAGGAGAGATCTCTAGATTACTCAAACATGCACGGATGACGTTTAAAAGCTCTTCAGACATGTTATTGATGAAAGAACGACGTTAGAAAATGGGAGAACGCTCCAAAAAAAACGTCCCTCGTCTTTAAGAACAACTCCAGATCAGATTTCGCTGTTGGACGTTTCATTTTCCGACGGCGGTTTGTGTGACGTGACTTAATGACACGATCCATCAACCATAATTCTTCGTTAAATGAGCTGCCCTCTGTCCTTCACGCTCTCTCCTCTTTCATAATCTGGTTTTCAAAGACTCTCGGGTCCGATCGTGATCTGATTATCTCATGTGAGTAATCTGATTTCTCCGATTGTTCACACCTGTGCAGGTTTTGACAAGGACAGTTAAGCAAAAAGTGCAAACTAACGAGGCAAAGACAGAAACAAAATGGGATATGTTAAAGCCACAGTACGTAACTTTTTAGGTTTTAAAATTTAGTTGTGTTTATTGCACTGAAAACCAGAGAAAAACTCGCGTCCTTAGGCTGCTGTGGGCGAGCTCGCATCTCCACAAACCTGACTCTGACTCTTGTTTGGCCTCGTTTTGCTTGTTGTTCTTTTGGCGCTAATTTTCTGCACTATGACGTAAAACCTTTGTCCGTGGAGGATGTTCCGAAGTGTGGTTTTAACTTTATATTTCCTTAAAAAAATCCTGCCTCCAAAATGTTACACACTGTAGCTTTAAGGGTTAAAAGAGTCGTTTTATAATTCCCTGTCGTTTGTTTTCTAAATTCAACAGTTGCTCTCATTTCTCTGATTTTTCGTGTTAGCATGTTAGCTTGCTAGCGTGTTAGCTTCTTAGCCGTGTTAGCCAGTGTCGTTGCCTGATTCGGCTCAGCGTTTCAAACTGAGCACGCCCGGACACTTGGGCGCTGTTGCTATGGTAACCGTACTTTGGATAAACCTAAATCAAATTCCAAGAGCAAATTTGATCGAATGAATCTCAAATTCAAATGTTTTACTGAGAAACACTCGCTCAAAGTTGGTGAAGTCGTTTTTGTTTCGGAATAAACTCTAAACTGGTCCAACTTTAATATGAAAACATTTAAGACAGAACAAGAGTCACACTGAGTAAAATAAACACGACAATGACAGACGTTTTAGCTGTGTTAGCTGTGTTAGCCGTGTTAGCAGTGTTAGCCGTGTTAGCCGTGTTAGCCGCGTTAGCCGTGTTAGCCGTGTTAGCATTGCAGTAGTGGACCAGGTGGTGAGAAGTGGAGCAGCCCCCCAGGGTTTGGCAGAAGAGGAGGAAAAGAAAGAAGAGGAGGAGGAAGAGGAGAAGAAGGAGGAGGGAGGAGGGTGGAGGGTGTCTGGGTTCAGGGGGCGAGGGGGAAACAGGACACTCTGCTCTTTATCTGTCTATTTATCTCTCTGTTCATTTTGTTTTCTCCCCCTCCAATTATCCCTCCTGACCTCTCTCCCGCTCCCCACACCTCCATCTCTCTCTTCGTCACCTCACCTCTCCCTCCCTCTCTTTGTCTCTGCTCCCCTCTCTCTCCCTTCCCCCCTCTTTTCCTCCCTCCCTCTCTCTCTCTGCTCCCCGCTCTTTTCCTACCTCTCCCTCTGGCTCTCTCTTCCCCTCTTTCCCTCCCTCTGTCTCTCTCTCTCTCCTCCTCTCACCCTCCCTCCCTCTGTCTCTCTCCCTCCCTCCCTTTGGCTCTCTCTCCTTCCCCCCCTTTGTCTCTCTCTGCTCCCTTCTCTCTCCTCCCTGTCTCTCTCCTCCTCTCTCTCTTCTTTTGCCCTCTTTTCCTCCCTTCCTCTGCTCTGTCTCTCTCTCCTTACCCCTCTTTTCCCCAATCCCCCTGTCTCTCTCTCTCTCTCATTCTCTCCCTTCCCCCCCTTTTCCTCCCTCCCTCTGTCTCCCTCTCCTCTTTCCCCCCCCTCCTCTCTCCCTCTGCCCCCCCTTTGTCTCTCTCTGCTCCCTTCTCTCTCCTCCTCTCTCTCTCATTCTCTCCCTTCCTCCCTCTTTTCCTCCCTCCCTCTCTCTCTCCTCCTCTTCTGTCTCATTCTCTCCCTTCCTCCCTCTTTTCCTCCCTCCCTCTGTCTCCTTCTCCTCTTTCCTCTCTCCTCCCCTCCTCTCTCTCCCTCCCTCGCTCCCCCCTTTGTCTCTCTCTGCCCCTTCTCTCTCCTCCCTCTGTCTCTCTCCTCCTCTCTCTCTCCTTTCGCCCTCTTTTCCTCCCTTCCTCTGCTCTGTCTCTCTCTCTCCTTACCCCTCTTTTCCCCAATCCCCCTGTCTCTCTCTCTCATTCTCTCCTTTCCCCCCTCTTTTCCTCCCTCCCTCTGTCTCCCTCTCCCTCCTCTCTCCCTCTGGCCCTCTCCCCCCCTTTGTCTCTCTCTGCTCCCTTCTCTCTCCTCCTCTCTCTCTCTCATTCTCTCCCTTCCTCCCTCTTTTCCTCCCTCCCTCTGTCTCTCTCTCTCCTCCTCTCTGTCTCATTCTCTCCCTTCCTCCCTCCCTCTGTCTCTCTCTCTCCTCCTCTCTGTCTCATTCTCTCCCTTCCTCCCTCCCTCTCTCTCTCTCCTCCTCTTCTCTGTCTCATTCTCTCCCTTCCTCCCTCTTTTCCTCCCTCCCTCTGTCTCTCTCTCTCTCCTCCTCTCTGTCTCATTCTCTCCTTCCCTCCCTCTTTTCCTCCCTCTGTCTCCTCCCCTCCTCCCTCGCTCAGCCGTGTCCCACTTACAGATAACGTCCGTGGAGCAGACTGCGACGGCCATGTTGGTGTTTCTGGGTCAGGTTCAGGTGCAGGTTTTGTTTTATTTCCGTGCGACGTTTAGAGACGCGTCTGTTTTTTGCCTGGACTTGATCTGAATATTTAAACCAGCCATTTTGTGCTTGAGTCTCTATGGTTCTCATCTCTGTGGATCGTTCTGTTTTAATTTACACTTTTTAAATCACAATATTCATCTAAAACAACATCACACTGGAGCGGCACGTTTTTTTTTTTTTTTTTTTCATTTGTACCAAAATGAAGACGCGACGCTGAAAATACGCTGTCAATCAAACCTGTTGCTAACGCTAACATCTTGATTTACAGACACAATAGTGGAAAAAAAAAAAAAAATTAAAACCAAAATGACGAGTCTGACAGCAGCAGTTACAGAGAGAGGCGACCGTTTTTCAATAGAAAGTGAATTGGAGCCAGAGTCGGTGGAGCAGGAAGTGCGCACATGATCACTTCCTGTGTGGAACGTAGCGGCGGCTAGCGGGTTAGCGAGTTAGCCGTGTCTGTTTACACGTACGGTCTGAAAAGTTGAGATACAGAACAGAATTTGTAGCTGTTTTTCGTAGATCTTGACAGAACTTGTGGCGCTAAGCCGTTCAAAATTGAAAAACTCAGAGTAAATATATTTTTGGCTGCGTTAAATATTAAAATTCTCCCTCCGCTCTCCCTCCGCTCGTCTCAGTCCTGGATAATCCCGTGTTATTGGGAGCCCAGCGGAGGAGCAGGAGGCGAGGACGACGTCACGCTTCTGTAATCGCCAAAGCCACTGTGATGTTTGTATGTGCACCGTATGGAAGTGATGCACACGCAGACGCACACGCAGACGCACACGCAGACGCACACGCAGACGCACACGCAGACGCACACACTTGTACAAGGAGAGAGATCTGGAGAGACGCTGCTGTTGTTACTCCGCTCGGATAAATCTAGACGTCTGTAGCAGGAAAATGGATCTCGGGATGTGTTTTAGAGCTAATTAAAGCCACTGTACCATTTTTATTTTATTAATTAATTAATTTTTTACAAAACTAGTTCATTTTAAACAGTTTGCAGTTACGAGGATGAGTTTATAAGCGCGTTTCACAACTCAGAGGCCAAAGCAGAGTTGACGCTAACAGCAGCTAGTATGCTAACATGGACTTCCTGGTTCTTGGACGATTAAATGCTTTGTTATTCGATGCAGACAGGACACAGTCGACTTATTTTGATGTTTTGCTCAGACACGTGGGTTAAAAATTGGAGCCGCTGCCGTTTCTGACATAGGCTGTTTGTGTAAATGGACGTAGCTAACCTGCTAGCGGTCGTGCTCCAAACAGGAAGTGATCATGTGTGCACTTCCTGCGCCATCGACTGGAAAAACTGTGTCCTCTCTCTGTACCTGCTGCTTCAGACTCATTTTGGCCTTAAACGTTCGTATTAACCGGCTCTACTTTGAGTTCTTGGGTCGAGTCAATAAAAAAAATGATCAGGTTCAACATTTGTGAATTTACTTTTTGGAGATTTCGTGGTAAAATGTTCAGTCTGAAGAAGTGGCTCTGTCCCTCTGAGAGAATGACATCATCACATTATAGAATCTGAAAATCCCCTCTTCCTTATTCCACGGTGCGCTGTCTCACCTCTCTCCCACTTTCTCCTCCCTCCCTCTCTCTCTCGTTCTTCAGGTGTCAGAGTTGGAGACGCAGTTGGGACGTCCTCCTCAGTCTGGGGCAGAAGATCTGAGCCGCTCCCTGGAGGAACTGGAGGCTCTGCTCAGCGCCAAGAACCAGGTCTCTCTGTTTTACACAGTCACATTTATGTCACATTTATGTCACATTTACATCACATTTGTGTCACATTTACGTCACATTTATGTCACATTTATGTCACATTTTACGTCACATTTAAGCCACATTTACATCACATTTACATCACATTTAAATCATTTACATTACATTTGTGTCACATTTACATCACATTTATGTCACATTTACATTACATTTATGTCACATTTGTGTCACATTCATTTATGTCACATTTATGTCACATTTATGTCACATTTATGTCACATTTGTGTCACATTTACATTACATTTATGTCACATTTGTGTCACATTTACGTCACATTTATGTCACATTTATGTCACATTTACATTACATTTATGTCACATTTGTGTCACATTCATTTATGTCACATTTATGTCACATTTTACGTCACATTTAAGCCACATTTACATCACATTTACATCACATTTAAATCATTTACATTACATTTGTGTCACATTTACATCACATTTGTGTCACATTTACATTACATTTATGTCACATTTGTGTCACATTTACGCCACATTGATGTCACATTTACTTCTCTAGTTTAGCCCTTTTCAACATTTTTCCTTTACTTCACAAACTGCACACGTGTCTGGTGTAAGACTGTGATTAAAGCCGCACTGTGGAACTTTTCTTATGGACGGTCTGCTAGCTGCTTGTCTCCAAGGAGATGTTATTGTTTGCCTGGAATGTTCCACCCGCCGCAGATCCGACTAACATCTTGCTATTATTCCTCCAAAACATAGAAACATACATAGAAAAATATGTTTTCACACTGTGAGTGGGCTCGCCTCTCCACAAACCTGATCTGCAACTTGTCCGGATGAATATAACCTGCTTGTCTCCATGGAGATGTTTTTGCCTATGTCATTAAACTTCAAATCAGAAAACCTGTCTTACTCTTGTTACGCAAAAATACATTGACAAATATTGAGTCTTCCTGTGAGTGGGCTCGCCTCTCCACAAACCTGATCTGCAACTTGCAACACAATCTCCATGGAGACGAGCAAAGCGGACCTTCCACGAGAAAGGTTACGCATTGCAACTTTAACGTTAACCACTGAAATAATTAGAACGGAACGATTAGTTTAAAAAAAAAATGACTGCGATTTTTCAGATGAGCATTTTGGGAGACACGGGGAGGGCATCTGACACACACAGGGAGGGCATCTGACACACACAGGGAGGGCATCTGACACACACAGGGAGGGCATCTGACACACAGGGAGGGCATCTGACACACAGGGACACTTCAGAGCCCGTTGCTTCAGATGAGTTTATTATTAGCACACTGTGATGTTTGTGTCTCGTTCTCACGTCCACGCTCTGTTTTTACATTAGTCCTGCTGCGGTGACTGAATCAGGCCAGAGCCGACGGAGGCGTGTCCTACAGACGAGCCACGAGACGCACGGCTCAGAGTAAAATGAGCCACAATTCACCTCAGATTATTAACGCGTGTTTAATGTGTCCACGACGACGGTTTGACACTCGCTCCGATTTAAAACACGAAAAAACATCATCAGAGAGTCAGGTTTTTACTGTTGTGTTTTTCAGTATCTGTGTGTGGCTCATTCGGTTGTGCGGGTGTGAGTGTGTGGCTCGTCCGGTTGCGTGTGGCTCGTTCGGTTGCGTGTGGCTCGTCCGGTTGCGTGTGGCTCGTTCAGTTGAGCAGGTGTGAGTGTGTGGCTCATTCAGTTGCGTGTGGCTTGTTCAGTTGTGCGGGTGTGAGTGTGTGGCTCGTCCGGTTGCGTGTGGCTCGTTTGGTTGAGCAGGTGTGAGTGTGTGGCTCGTCCGGTTGCGTGTGGCTCGTTCGGTTGAGCAGGTGTGAGTGTGTGGCTCATTCAGTTGCGTGTGGCTCGTCCGGTTGAGCAGGTGTGAGTGTGTGGCTCGTCCGGTTGCATGTGGCTCGTCCGGTTGCATGTGGCTCGTCCGGTTGAGCAGGTGTGAGTGTGTGGCTCGTCCGGTTGCGTGTGGCTCGTCCGGTTGCGTGTGGCTCGTCCGGTTGCATGTGGCTCGTCCGGTTGCGTGTGGCTCGTCCGGTTGCGTGTGGCTCGTCCGGTTGCGTGTGGCTCGTCCTTTAAACCTTTTCTGGCAGTGTTTGCTAATGTGTCCATTTTGTCTCCATGGCAACTGCTGATCATTCCACCATAGACACACATGCAGGACACGATGACGTCGCCGCAGTGCATTCTGGGAGTATGACATCACGATTTAGAATTTGAAAAAACCCCTCGATCTGGCGACTTGAATCATTTTCGTTCAGAGGAGCCAGAGCCGTCCCTCTGTGGCTCCATTAGCATAAACCATCAGCGCTACATCCATCTTTACGTTTATTTTCTCTTTCCTCATTTGGCCAAGGTCATCCCTCCATCCCTCCCTCCGCCCTCTCTCCCCTGCACCCTCTCTGCCTCCATTCCTCTCTCTCCTCCTCCTCTCCTCCCTCCCTCGCTCCTCCTCTCTATCCTCTTACTCACTTGCACCACTCCTCTCATCATCCGTCTCTCTTTCCTTCCCTCAGGTCATCTCCCTCTCTCCCTGCCTCTCTCTCTTTAATTCCATGCCCCCGTCTCCCTCTTTCTCTCGCTCAATCCCCATCTTGTTCTCCCTCTTTCTCCCTCCATCCCCGTATCTCACCATCTTTCTCTTTCTCCGTCTCTCTCTTTTCTAGTGCCCAAAAAAAGCACTTCAAAGTCTCCCAAAGCTTTATCTCTCCGGTCCACTGTCCCCCGCCCAAGAAGAAAGGGATGGTTTAATGTGAGGTCACATGGGGACGGGGGAGAGAAGGGGAGGGGATAAGGGAGAGGAATAGAAAGAGAGAGAGAGGATGAGGGAGAGAGGAGAGAGAGAGGGGATGAGGGAGAGAGGAGAGAGGAGAGAGGGAGGGGATGAGGGAGAGAGGAGAGAGGGGATGGGGGAGAGAGAGGGGATGAAGGGGGAGGGGATGAGGGAGAGGAGGGGGAGAGAGGGAGGAGAGAGAGAGAAAGGAGGGGGAGAGGGAGAGAGAGGATGATAGAGAAGGAGAGAGGGAAAGGAGGGGGATAGGGAGAGAGACGGGATGATGGAGAGGGAGAGGAGGGGAGGAAGAGGAGAGGATGAGGGAGAGGGGGAGAAGAGGGAGAGAGAGGGGATGAGGGAGAGGGGTGAGAGGGGGAGGGAGAGTGGATGAGGGAGAGGAGGGGGAGAGTGAGGGAAAGGAGAGGGAGAGGAGGATGAGAGGGAGGAGGAGTGGAGAGGGAGGTGGAGAGGAGAGGGATAGTGGGTGAGAGGAGAGAGAAGTGAGGGAGGCGTGGGGGGAGTGAGAGGGGAGAGAGAAGTGAGGGAGGGGTGGGGGGAGTGAGAGAGGAAAGCGAGAGAGGGAGAGGAGAGTGAGAGGAAGGGGGAGGGGTGAGAATGCGAGGGAAAGGGGGAAACGATGGAGGATGAGAGAGGCATGGGATGATGGAGGGATGTTGGGGGGAGAGGGTTAGATGAGGGGGGTGTCTGTGATGGAGAGATATGACGGAGTTTGTTTCTCTCTTTTTTTCTCTTGCAGGAGATTCACAGTCTCCAGAGTAAAAAGAACGACGTGAGTGAACTGGAGAAAGAGAGAGAGGAGGCCATGAGCAGACTACAGGTGAGAGAGGGCGGGGCTACAGGTGAGAGAGGGGGCGGGGCTACAGGTGAGAGAGGGGGGCAGGCTACAGGTGTGAGGGGGGGAGGAGCTACGGGTGAGAGAAGGGGCGGGGCTACATGTGAGAGAGGAGGAGGGGCTGCAGGTGGGATAGGGGGAGGAGCTACAGGTGAGAGAGGGGAGGAGCTACAGGTGAGAGAGGGGGAGGGGCTACAGGTGGGAAAGGGGGAGGAGCTACAGGTGAGAGAGGGGGCGGGGCTACAGGTGAGAGAGGGGGCGGGGCTACAGGTGAGAGAGGAGGCCATGAGCAGACTACAGGTGAGAGAGGGGGCTACAGGTGAGAGAGGGGGAGGGACTACAGGTGAGAGGGGGCGGGGCTACAAGTGAGAGAGGGGGCGGGGCTACAAGTGAGAGGGGCGGGGCTACAGGTGAGAGAGGGGGGCAGGCTACAGGTGTGAGGGGGGGAGGAGCTACGGGTGAGAGAAGGGGCGGGGCTACATGTGAGAGAGGAGGAGGGGCTGCAGGTGGGATAGGGGGAGGAGCTACAGGTGAGAGAGGGGAGGAGCTACAGGTGAGAGAGGGGGAGGGGCTACAGGTGGGAAAGGGGGAGGAGCTACAGGTGAGAGAGGGGAGGGGCTACAGGTGAGAGAGGGGGCGGGGCTACAGGTGAGAGAGGGGGCGGGGCTACAGGTGAGAGAGGAGGCCATGAGCAGACTACAGGTGAGAGAGGGGGCTACAGGTGAGAGAGGGGGAGGGACTACAGGTGAGAGGGGGCGGGGCTACAAGTGAGAGAGGGGGCGGGGCTACAAGTGAGAGACGAGGGAGAAGTTATTTTATTCAACCCTTTGCAGCTCAAATCTTACAGAAAAATACCACAAACAAAAGCACCACGATCAAAACTAATCACGAAAATATATCGCTCCTTTTAGCGTGTGCCGCCGGGTCAGAGGTCACAGGTCAAAGGGGGCGGAGTAGATGGAGTTGACCCTTGGAGGAGATGTACATAAATGAATAAATAAAATGGTGTCGCATTTCCAAACAGCTGAACGCTGTTACATAATGCATGGAGCGTATGAGCCCGTGACTCCTCCGTCCTTGTGTCTGAGCCGAATTTATTAAACTAGAACTTATCTGCGGACTCCAGCTCTCGACCAATCAGACGCTCCGAGACGCCGGACGCAAAAAACGTGCGGGATTTAGTTTAATATAAAGTGTGTGCTTCTTGTTAAGTGCAGACTTTTTCACTCAAATGCACCGGTTACTATCGAAAAATCTACACTTTTTTACATTTTCAGTATGTAACTTTTCTAGTCACGGGTCTGCTGCACGCTCGTCTCCATGGCGACGTTAATACTTCGCCTGGAATCAGACCAGATCAGGCCCAGGGGCAAGAGGCCGCACGTGGGCCCCCCTCTGACGTAAACGGAGCCGTGGACACCAGACCGTTTGGCCTTCATCCACGCCCCTGCCTGAAATGTTCCACAGTATGGCATTAAAACAAGCAGGTTACAAGCACTGGGGTCAAGTTACAGGTCAGATCTGTGGGGGAGGCACAGTCAGAATGCTTGTTTCGTTGAGTCATATTTATTCAGTGCAGCCGAATAAATGGAAGACGGGTGAGTTTAATGCCGTAATTTGGAACATTCCGGGGAAAGCGGTGACATCTCCATGGAGACGGACGTGACGACAAAAAATCATTACCCAGAAACCGATCCAGATCTGTATCGGAACTACAAAAGAAATCTATTATTTTGTGTTGAAAGTTGCGTTATATTGATCCCGCGCAGCTGATGTCATCCACATTCCGTGAGGGTGTGACGCTAACCGGAGGCACTGCTCTGTTTGAGGCTCTTTGACTCAACTTCGACGTTAATCTGAGTTTCGTTTTCACACAATCTGACCAGAAAGAACTGATTTAACTACAATAGACGAGCCGATTTCCGCCGTTAAACGAGTCCCTCTCAAATAACGTCACAGCCACAAGCTAGCTAGCGTTAGCCGACAAGTCTAAAGTCTGATTTGAGCGAAAAAGCTTCAGACACGGTAGAGCCTCCAGTTAGCATCAGCTGCGAAGTATCAATATACGCTGTCAAGAAAAAAAACACAAGTAAAAGATCAGGATTAGAGTTTTTGTCATGTTGTTTAGGCCTAACGAGAGGATTTCAAAATGGCCGCCTGTCTTTGCGCTTCTGCAGACCTCCCCCGTGACCTCCCCCGTGACCTCCCCCGTGACCTTTCTGTGTTTTATTTACGTTTCTTCAGGAGGTGGAGCGGCAGAACTCTGAGCTGGAGACCCGGGTGGAGGAGGCGGAGCGGACCCTGAGCTCCAGCCGAGAAGAACAAGCCCAGAGCCACCGGGAGCTGAGGAGGATCCTGTCCGTGCTCGACCTCAAACTGTGCGACCTGAGCCAGCTGAGGGAGAGCCTGGCCCAGCTCATCGGCAAATAACTACTACGATACCACCAGTACTACCACTACTACCAACAGTACTACCACTACTACCAACAGTACTACCACTACTACCAACAGTACTACCACTACTACCAACAGTACTACCACTATGACGACTACCACTACATCTGCGTCCACTACCAGCACCAGTATTTCTCCCGGATTTATATTTTTAGAGTAAATATTTCCCTCTACTAATCAAAAAAGGACTGATTTAAAGACGAAGTAAAGTTCAGACTCTACGTTTATGATAATACTGCAAAAAGTATCATTTTTAATACAAATTTACTTAATACTTTAAGACTACGGGGGTAAAAAATAGCCATAGTCTCTGCTATTTATGGGAAATAATTAGTACTACTACTGCTACTATTACTCCTACTTCTACTACCACTGCTGCTGCACGGGGGCGTCTGAGCAGGTCGTCAGGCGTGTTGACCTTTGACCCGGTTTATGGTTAATGTCTCTGTAATCGCTCGTGAAACAAAAACGTAGCGTCGTCTCTGTCGGTTTAAACGTAGGTGAAATTATTTTTCTTCGTAATATCTCGAGAAAGCGGAGCCATTTTCCAGCCCCAAAGACGTGAGGTTTTCGTCAGCGGAAAGTCGTAAGTTTAATAACGACGAGTTTGTGGAGCGAAAAACCCAAACTAATAATGAGAAGTTCAACGTTTGTGGAGCAGAAGTTTGGAGATTTCTTTCAAAACGTGAATATATAGTTATATCGACTTATATCGGCCCCTTTTTTTTAACTATTGGCCATTTAATCTAAGAAAAGATAAGATAAAATAAGTCTTTATTAGTCCCACAGTACCAAAGTTAAACTGAAATGTTCTAGTCTTTTTGTCCAGCCTCTTCAAATCTGACTTTACTCATTTGAACAAACAGCCACAGCTCCCTCTAGTGTCCACTTCTGTGCACAGCAGTTGTTCTTTTATTATGTGAAATTGTGTCGTGTAGCAGTGGTTTCCGAGCACCGTGACTGGACTTAACGACGGACTTTTGACCTCCGATGAACTTTACAAAATAAAGAGGAATTGGGGTTGTTTCCATAGCGATTGACAACAAAATATACCACTTTTTCAATGGTAAAAAGTCCTCAAAATGGCACCGATACCAAGAACCTGTGAGTAGCAGTGGATTCTGGACTTAAGGACTGGACTTTTCGATCTACTATGAACTGGTTTACAGAATTATAAGAAATTAGGGCTGTTTCCATGGCGACTGATAATTCAAAGCAAAATGTATCATGTTTTGAATGATAAAAAGTCCTTAAAATGGCGCCTAAAACAGAAACCTGTGGAGTAGCAGTGGATTTCGAGGACGGTAACTGGACTTAAGGACTGGACTTTTCGATCTACTATGAACTGGTTTACAGAATTATGAAAAATTGGGGTTGTTTTCATATCGATTGACAACAAAATATACTACTTTTTAAATGGTAAAAAGTCCTCAAAATGGCGCCTATAACAGGAACCTGTGAGAAGCAGTGGATTTCGAGGACCGTAACTGGACTTTAGGACTGGACTTTTCGATCTTCGATGAACTGGTTTACAGAATTATGGGGAATTGAGGTTTGTTTCCAGAGCAATTGACAGCAAAAGTCCTCAAAATGGCGCCTATAAAAAGAAGCTTTAACAGTGGATTCTGCGGACTGGAACTGGACTTCAGGACTGGACTTTTTTGATTTTCGATGAACTGGTTTACAAGGTGAAGAGAAAATGGGATTATTTCCGTAGAGACAGCTCAAAACGACATCTCTTTATTTTTTACGATCGGTCAGAAGTCCTCAAAATGGCGTCTGTAACAGGAAGTCGAAACCGATGTGTAGCTGTGGATTCCGAGGACTGCAACTGGACTTAAGGACCGGACTGGATCAATGGACCGGCTTCGAACCAGCAACTACCGCATCAGCAAAAACCAGAGGCCGGACGTGACTGGTTCTGCGTCTGTTCTTTTCTTCTCTTAATATCGTTCGTTTAATAATGTCCAGGGAATACTCAAGCCAGGACATGAACCAGCCACAGCCAGCAGGGGGCGCTACGCCGGCCTCTCTGACAGCCCTTTAGACGCATCGAGTAAACGTGTGTCATTTTGTGAAATCTAAGACGATAAATGTCTGACAGTGTCTCAAGACGTTGGTTCAGAAGTTTTACATTTGGTTTTTGAAGTTAAAGGTGCATTACGTAACTTTTCTGGTGGTTTGTCTCTATGGAGTTATTACTGCTCCGTGGAAACAAGCAGGCGACGCTACCCAGCCAAGTTACGGGTCAGATCTGTGCAGAGGCGACACGGCGGAACGAATACAGGTTTTTCGAGGTATTTTTGAGCAATAAGACACATCTGTAGTGATCCAAATGCAAGAGAGATGTATTTAATGCCATACTTTGGAGCTTTCCAGGCAAAGCAATAACATCTCCATGGGGTTAGGTGTGATGTCACTTCCGGATTCATCAGCTGACACAGATTTTTTTAGCGATGTTTAAAGCTAACAAGGTCATAAGCCTGGATTTATGGTTGGAACTGTGACGGAAAGTGTACGAGGGAGGATGAGGTAAGAAGCTAGGCTAGGCTAGGCTAGGCTAACGCTAGCGGTGACACTGGTAATCCTGTTCTGATTATTTTGTACTTACTTGATACAGTTTGCGGTTAAACGTACGATTTTGAAACATAAACTCAAAGCCAGAAATCAGTCGTGAAGTTTCTGGTTGAACGTCACTGAACTGCCCCATAGAGACGAGCGGGTGGTGCACCCTCCGCCAGAAAAGTTCCATAATGTCCCTTTAGATCGGTGTAACACTTTCTGGGAGTTGAACTTGAGACCCTGTGGCAGTGAGGGTCCAGCCCGACCTGAACCTGCCTCTTGAAGCTGCTGCTCCTTCAGACGTGCCATGTTTGTTTACGTTTCACTGTGTTTTTCAGCCTTTTTTCATACACTTGTGTTTTCTATGAACATTTCCTCACTGGCAGTAATAATAATAATAATAATAATAATAATAATAATAATGATAATAATAATAATAATAATGATAATAATTATATGTGTAGATGCTTAGCTGAGCCAAAGTGCATCCAGTGCCCACAGCAGCGACGTGGAATAAAACTCTAGAGGGGATTATGTGACTGAGCGTGACACCTGCAGCCGCCATCTTGTGACTGTACTGTAGTCGTTTTCTATCACAGACTGTACAGTGGTCCCTCGTTTATCTGTTTTTTGCCGTAAAAACCCCTCACCACACACTTTACACACTTTTCTCACACAGGCGTTAACATTTTCTCACATTTCTCTCTCGTTTAAACTCTCTCAAAGTTCAAACCTTCGTAGGCGTCTTTGTCGGTGCAGAACGTTTCATCGACATTGTGGGTTTTGTCGGTGGAGAAAACAAATCGCAAACGTACAGCACTTCAGAGTCACACTGAGATCCAACGTTTATGGTCTACAGTCCAACAGCCAATCAGGACGCACGACACAATGCACGTCCATACACAAAAAAACATGCAAAATTACACACAAAAAATCCATGAAACAGCGAGACCGCGAAAGGTGAACCGCGATATAGCGAGAGACAACTGTATATAAATGCTAGCCGCCGCGTTACAAACAGGAAGTGATCATGGGCGCGCATCCGGCTCCGTCGACTCTGGCTCCAATTCCCTTTCTACTGAAAAACCGCAATTGCCGCTGTCAGACTCGTCATTTTGGTCTTTGAAATCTTCGTATTAACCCGCTCTACGTGGTCAAGGTCTGTCCCGCTACCGTTAGCAACAGGTTTGATTGACAGCGTTGCTAAGTGCCCGCTGCCTGCTGAACCGGCGGTGCAGGCGGGAGGGGGGCGTTACCTTCAACAGCCTCGCTCTGGATTGGCTCGTTGGTTGCTGTGATACTCGCGGTCGTAATTAGCTATAACCGCTAGCATCGACGAGCCTCATATGACGGCCTGTGTTTTCTACAGATGAATAATATGAAACGACGTAACATGAAAAACAGTTTGAATTCAGAAATTAAAGCGCGATGTTCCACAGTATGGCATTAACGAGATTACAAACGTACCCATCTCCAAAGAGACAAACGCAAGAACAAGCAACAATGTACTTTTATTTTGTTTGGCATAAAAAAAAAACACAAAAAACCCCCCAAAACACCTCAAACTAAACGCACGGTGGCACAGTCAGCGCAGTCACCCTCCAGCCACGGGGTCACGAGTTTAAACCTCCTGTTACTGTTGCACGCAAACACTTCATTCACAATAATCCAGTTGGTTTTACAGGAAGGGCATCCAGTTTAAAATCCCTCAAAGTCCCAGTGTTGTGTCACGCTGCGCCGTCGTCACTTTGGCGTTTTGGCTCTGGAGTTACGGTCCACGCTCCGCTCTGTGGCTCGGGCGACACTCCGGTCTCACGTCATGAACTCGAAGCACCGAGCGAGAAGCACAACCGCAGTACAAGTATTACAAGTACTAGTATTTTGTAGTATTTTGTGGGATAAACTGGTACATAAAGGGATGTTATATAAAGGCAAACAGATCCAAAATGGCGGGTTTAGCGAACAGATTAGCGAATAGTTTTTCTAGACATGGTAAAAGTGTATCAGTGACATAGAAAATAACTGTTGTAATAATCAGTGTGTTTGTATCTGAAAGTTATGAGGGTGTTTTGTTCCGTCGCGTTACATCATCCGCTTTATGCAAATTAGCAATAAGATCAAAGTGACCGGTTTTCATGTTTTTCTAATTCTGTTTTCTTTTTTTGAGTTGAAAATGACAGGAAGTAGTTCAGAAATTCAACAAAACGCAAACTTCTGTCCAATTTACGAGTGAGGAACCTATTTTCTGACGCTTTAAAGCCGCAGTGTGTAACTTTTTGCCCGTAAAATGGACTAAAATGTGGGTTTTTTTGCACTGAAAAACTGTGTGTGTGTGTGTGTGTGCTCGCATCTCCACAAACCTGACTCTCGTTTGGCCTGGAGGAAGACGACTTCCTCCTCGTCTCCGTGAAGACGTTGTTCCTTTGTGGCTATGATGTTCCACAGTATGACCTAAAACCTACGTATCCCCGTGGAGAATGTTCCGAAGTGTGTTTTTTTTTTTTTTTTTTTGACATGCCACCTCCAGAAAGTTACATACTGTAGCTTTAAACACAATAAAGGTGTTGTTCTTTATTATATTAGTCTAAAATGAAACGTTTTAGCGCTTGTTCACGTTATGGTTGCTATGGTAACAGTCATGTGATTACCTCGATGTGCGTCATGTCTGCTGCCCGTGTCCAACCAGGAAGTAAAGGAGGAGGCGGGGTCTGGAGCGCTAAAGGGGAGGAGGGGGCGGGGTCTGGAGCGCTAAAGGGGAGGAGGAGGTGGGGTCTGGAGCGCTAAAGGGGAGGAGGAGGGGGCGGGGTCTGGAGGGCTAAAGGGGAGGAGGAGGGGGCGGGGTCTGGAGCGCTAAAGGGGAGGAGGGGGCGGGGTTTGGAGCGCTAAAGGGGAGGAGGAGGCGGGGTCTGGAGCGCTAAAGGGGAGGAGGAGGCGGGGTCTGGAGCGCTAAAGGGGAGGAGGAGGCGGGGTCTGGAGCGCTAAAGGGGAGGAGGACGCGGGGTCTGGAGGGCTAAAGGGGAGGAGGAGGCGGGGTCTGGAGCGCTAAAGGGGAGGAGGAGGCGGGGTCTGGAGGGCTAAAGGGGAGGAGGAGGGGGCGGGGTCTGGAGCGCTAAAGGGGAGGAGGAGGCGGGGTCTGGAGCGCTAAAGGGGAAGAGGAGGCGGGGTCTGGAGCGCTAAAGGGGAGTAGGAGGGGGCGGGGTCTGGAGCGCTAAAGGGGAGGAGGGGGCGGGGTCTGGAGGGCTAAAGGGGAGGAGGCGGGGTCTGGAGCGCTAAAGGGGAGGAGGAGGGGGCGGGGTCTGGAGCGCTAAAGGGGAGGAGGAGGGGGCAGGGTCTGGAGCGCTAAAGGGGAGGAGGAGGGGGCGGGGTCTGGAGCGCTAAAGGGGAGGAGGAGGCGGGGTCTGGAGCGCTAAAGGGGAGGAGGAGGCGGGGTCTGGAGGGCTAAAGGGGAGGAGGCGGGGTCTGGAGCGCTAAAGGGGAGGAGGAGGCGGGATCTGGAGGGCTAAAGCAGAAACCCTTCAGACTCCGCCCCCTGCAGCCAGGTATCTGTAATCAGGGCAGTGCTGTGTGATGTCACGTAGTGCTTAAATTTGAGGGGGGGGCACTAAAGGCGGCGCACGCACAGATTTAGGGGTTTTTGAGCAGAAAATTGACCTAAAGTTGCCAAAAAAATGTCTGGGAGCAGTAGATGAAGCTTTTCAAACACCGTATACACAGGTTAGGGTAAAAAAAAAAAAAAAGTTTTAACCTTTACTTTCTTCAAATTATTCAAGATTTTTGTGTTTAAAATCATTTCAGGACAAAAATGTGGTGAATAAACAGAGAGTGGAGTCGTAAACAGTGGAGGGTTTTTAGTCTTTGCTTCATGGGGACAGGGCAGTACCAAAGATTCACCTGTGTTATTATGTAAAAGCTGCACTCTGTAACCTTTTCGCCGTGTCTCCGTGGAGATATTATTGCTCGCTTTGACCGGAATGTTCCACAGCGTGTCATTAAGCATCCGATCTGTGAGGAGGTATTACGCAAAAATCATGTTCTAACGTTGTTTCTTCATCAAAAAAACACGTCTGAAGAGGTTTTAGACGTGTTTGAGTAATCTAGAGATCTCTCCCCGGGCTGTATTAGAACGCTCCTTATGGTTCGTCGTACGATTATGTACGAGGCTCCGCCCACGAGCCTACGTCGCCCACGCTCCCACACGACAATCCTCCATAAATCTACAAAAACATGACACAAAACCGTGCACTACGACTTCACAAACCTGGTGCGATGTGCAGTAGTTTCGTCAGTGGGATGTAGCTCTGGAGGGGGAGCGACTTAGCGCAGAGAGCAAAGAGAGAGGGCAGACTCAGAACGTCAAAAACAAACTGAAACTTCTAAAACACGTTGACCTAAATGTGTTACGTGTTACAGTTAATACCCACAGAAGTAAAATACACCGTCTTTAATGCTACACGGTGGAACATTCCAGAAAAACACCTCCATGGAGACGAGCAGGAAAAGCTCCGCAGTGCATCTTTAAAGCCACTTGAACTGGAATAGACACGACTGTATAACCTTCTCTTAGACGTGTGTTGTGTCCGTGTCGTTTGTTTCCGTTAGCTCCAGAATTACCTCCAAAAAATAGTTTTGAGATAAAAAAAATTGTACATAAATGTTTAAAGACGCGGAACTGACGGAAAAACCTGAAAATGATGTTTTTATCTTTGTAACGAGGGTTTGAAAAATTAAACTAAGTCAAAAGGCAAATAAACAATGTGTCTTTATTTGGGCGGAACGAGCCGAGGAAAAAGAGCCGTGGAAAAAGAGCCGTGGAAAAAGAGCCGAGGAAAAAGAGCCGTGGAAAAAGAGCCGAGGAAAAAGAGCCGTGGAAATAGAGCCGGGGGTAGGTTCACAAGTCTCAGGTGAGTCCGAGTGTTTGGAGTTTAATCCAGCGCCTTTAAAACACCCAGAAACACTTGACACGAAGCCACAGCTGCCCTGGGACAGACTGACAGAGGCGAGGCTGCCAATCTGCACCATCGTCCCTCCACCCACAGTCACACTCCACATCCAGACTAAGCAATGTAGGTCAAGAGCCTTGCCTAAGGACACAACAACAGTTTCCACTAGAGCCACCGCTGCCCCCTGTGGCCCCTGGTGTTCACTGCAGTCTCCCATCCCAGGACCAACCAGGACCAACCAGGACCGACCAGGACCAACCAGGACCGACTCATCTGAGAGAAAGAGACGAGATCAGGCTTTGACACGTCGGCCACGTTACATGTCAGATCTGTTAAGAGGCGAGCCCACTTTCATACATTGTTTTATTTTGATTATTTTTTCCTCCTAAAGCAGCAATTTAAACATCCAAACATTGATTCAACAACTTATTTTGTTCAAAACATAAACGTTACATTTTGGAAAGATCTACTGAATGAAGTACAGTGAAGTACTGTGAGGTACTGTGAAGTACTGTGAAGTACTGTAGTATTCAGTACTGTGGTATGCAGTACTGCAGTATGCAGTATCTGGGATCATGTGCTTGATCATTACAGTAGCTCTTTAGCTCCCTCTTCTGGTCAGATCTATGTACTCCACCTCCTGCAGAAGTTTGTTTTTAAAGTTTTTAAAAATGGGACTGTGTTTACTGCCTCCTCTTGAGTATCAGTGCATTTATTTGTTCATTTAAATAAAAATAGACTGAATTGAAATGAGTTCTTGTTTTTACTTGTAAAATTGTCACTTTTATTATTTTGAGTTTGTAAAAAAGCAGGTGTCAGTCTCACCATAGGGACGTCATGGAGCCTCTCAAAGCGGGACATGGATCTGATGTGTTGGACACACTGCACCAGCAGCACCACCAGACACAGCGCCACCACCAGGCAGAAGAGAACCAGCACAGACACCAGACCAGGGCTGTGCTCCAGGCCCGACTGCCAGCTCTCTGCAGGAGGACACACGATAAAACATCAAACATGTGCTTTAAAGCTGCACTATGGAACTTACACGTTTATTTGTACAGCACAGGTCACACACAAAGTAACGCAAAGAGCTTTACAGAATAAGAGAGAGAATCACAATACAACAAATCTAAACCGAAATAGTCACAAATAATCATCATAAAATCAACATTAAAACAGAAGAGGCAGAATAAAAACCTCTCAGTCACAGAAAAACAGAGTCTGGATTTAAACCTTTGGTCTGAGTCACATCTTCAGGAAGATCAGGTTTTAACTGCACAAAACAAACACTGATTCAACATGTTTAGACCTGGTCTAGTCCTGGTTTAGTCCTGGTTTAGTCCTTGTTTAGACCTGGTTTAGACCTGGTCTAGTCCTGGTTTAGACCTGGTTTAGACCTGGTTTAGACCTGGTTTAGTCCTGGTTTAGACCTGGTTTAGACCTGGTTTAGTCCTGGTTTAGTCCTGGTTCAGTCCTGGTTCAGTCCTGGTTTAGTCCTGGTTTAGTCCTGGTTTAGACCTGGTTTAGTCCTGGTTTAGACCTGGTGTAGACCTGGTGTAGACCTGGTGTAGACCTGGTTTAGACCTGGTTTAGTCCTGGTCTAGTCCTGGTTCCCCCCTGGTAGACCCCATGGAAACGACGATGGCGGCCATGTTCAATCGGTGGGTAGCAAGCGGGGTGGTCCGGCAGGGGGAGGGAATGGCTCGGACATCAGGAGCTGGCGCCCCCTGACATTGAGTTCTGTCCTGCTGCGCCTTTTCTCCCACTTGGCGGCAAAGACATTAACTAACGTGCACCCCAGAAAGAGGGGAAAAATAGAAGGACCGGGGGCATCCGAAAACATCACTGTACTTGACGGGCTAATTAAGAACAGTTAAAAGAACAAGGCTGACTTGGCAGTGGTGTTTATCGATCTGGAGAAGGCCTTTGACACCGTCCCTCACGGCCTCATAAAGGAGACTTTGACGAAGAGGCGGGTGAACCCGATGATTGTGAGGCTCATCGCCGATGCGTACTCGGGGCCACATACCACGGTGATGTCGGCAGCTCGCCCCTCTCCTCCTATAGAGATAAGGGTGGGGGTGAAGCAGGGGGACCCTCTTCCACCATTGCTGTTTAATCTGAACTGGATCCCCTCCTTTATGCCCTGGACAAGTACGGGGAAGGCCTGGAGTTTGGGCAGGACCAGAGCGTCACCTCCATGGCCTATGCCGACGATCTGGTGCTTGTAAGTAGCGGCTATGAAGGGATGGCGAGGAATCTGCTGATCCTGGAGGCCTTCACTGAAAGGACTGGACTTGCGGCGAACCCCGCCAAATGTACCGGGTTCTGCCTGATGAAGGAGGGGAGAAGAATGGTACTGAACGGTGGACCACAGTGGAGGATAAGGGGGAAGCCGGTCAGGTGGTTGACGGAGAGGGAGACAGCGAGGTACCTGGGGGTGGACGTAAAACAACTTTCTCCAGCTAAACTCAGTCATAGTCTAAACCAGGTCTAAACCAGGACTAAACCAGGTCTAAACCAGGACTAAACCAGGACTAAACCAGGTCTAAACCAGGACTAAACCAGGACTGAACCAGGTCTAAACCAGGACTAAACCAGTTCTAAAACAGGTCTAAACCAGGACAAAACCAGGACTAAACCAGGACTGAACCAGGTCTAAGCCAGGACTAAACAAGGACTAAACAAGGACTAAACCAGGTCTAAACCGGGTCTAAACCGGGACAAAACCGGGACTAAACCGGGACTGAACGTGGTCTAAACCAGGACTGAACCAGGACTAAACCAGGACTAAACCAGGACTAAACCAGGTCTAAACCAGGACTGAACCAGGTCTAAACCAGGTCTAAACCAGGACTAAACCAGGTCTAAACCAGGTCTAAACCAGGTCTAAACCAGGTCTAAACCAGGACTGAACCAGGACTAAACCAGGACTAAACCAGGTCTAAACCAGGTCTAAACCAGGTCTAAACCAGGTCTAAACAAGGTCTAAACCAGGACTAAACCAGGTCTAAACCAGGACTGAACCAGGACTAAACCAGGACTAAACCAGGACTAAACCAGGTCTAAACCAGGACTAAACCAGGTCTAAACCAGGACTGAACCTGGTCTAAACCAGGACTGAACCTGGTCTAAACCAGGACTAAACCAGGACTAAACCAGGACTAAACCAGGTCTAAACCAGGACTAAACCAGGTCTAAACCAGGACTAAACCAGGACTAAACCAGGACTAAACCAGGACTAAACCAGGTCTAAACCAGGACTAAACCAGGACTAAACCAGGACTAAACCACGACTAAACAAGGTCTGAACCAGGTCTGAACCAGGTCTAAACCAGGTCTGAACCAGGTCTAAACCAGGTCTAAACCAGGTCTAAACCAGGTCTAAACCAGGACTAAACCAGGACTAAACCAGGTCTACACCAGGTCTACACCAGGTCTACACCAGGTCTAAACCAGGACTAAACCAGGTCTAAACCAGGACTAAACCAGGACTAAACCAGGTCTAAACCAGGTCTAAACCAGGACTAAACCAGGTCTAAACCAGGACTGAACCTGGTCTAAACCAGGACTGAACCTGGTCTAAACCAGGACTAAACCAGGACTAAACCAGGACTAAACCAGGTCTAAACCAGGACTAAACCAGGTCTAATCCAGGACTAAACCAGGACTAAACCAGGACTAAACCAGGACTAAACCAGGTCTAAACCAGGACTAAACCAGGACTAAACCACGACTAAACCACGACTAAACAAGGTCTGAACCAGGTCTGAACCAGGTCTAAACCAGGTCTGAACCAGGTCTAAACCAGGTCTAAACCAGGTCTAAACCAGGTCTAAACCAGGACTAAACCAGGACTAAACCAGGTCTACACCAGGTCTACACCAGGTCTACACCAGGTCTAAACCAGGACTAAACCAGGTCTAAACCAGGACTAAACCAGGACTAAACCAGGTCTAAACCAGGTCTAAACCAGGTCTAAACCAGGTCTAAACCAGGACTGAACCAGGTCTAAACCAGGACTAAACCAGGTCTAAACCAAGACTAAACCAGGTCTAAACCAGGTCTAAACCAGGACTAAACCAGGTCTAAACCAGGACTAATCCAGGACTAATCCAGGACTAAACCAGGACTAAACCAGGTCTACACCAGGTCTAAACCAGGACTAAACCAGGTCTAAACCAGGTCTAAACCAGGTCTACACCAGGTCTAAACCAGGACTAAACCAGGACTAAACCAGGTCTACACCAGGTCTACACCAGGTCTACACCAGGTCTAAACCAGGTCTAAACCAGGACTAAACCAGGACTAAACCAGGTCTAAACCAGGTCTAAACCAGGTCTAAACCAGGACTGAACCAGGTCTAAACCAAGACTAAACCAGGTCTAAACCAGGTCTAAACCAGGACTAAACCAGGTCTAAACCAGGACTAATACAGGACTAATCCAGGACTAAACCAGGACTAAACCAGGTCTACACCAGGTCTAAACCAGGACTAAACCAGGTCTAAACCAGGTCTAAACCAGGTCTACACCAGGTCTAAACCAGGACTAAACCAGGTCTACACCAGGTCTACACCAGGTCTACACCAGGTCTAAACCAGGTCTAAACCAGGTCTAAACCAGGACTAAACCAGGACTAAACCAGGTCTAATCCAGGTCTAATCCAGGACTAAACCAGGACTAAACCAGGTCTAAACCAGGTCTAAACCAGGTCTAAACCAGGTCTAAACCAGGACTAAACCAGGTCTAAACCAGGTCTAAACCAGGTCTAAACCAGGTCTAAACCAGGACTGAACCAGGACTAAACCAGGTCTAAACCAGGACTAAACCAGGTCTAAACCAGGACTAGACCAGGTCTAAACCAGGACTAAACCAGGTCTAAACCAGGACTAAACCAGCTCTAAACATGTTGAATCAGTGTTTGTTTTGTGCAGTTAAAACCTGATCTTCCTGAAGATGTGACTCAGACCAAAGGTTTAAATCCAGACTCTGTTTTTCTGTGACTGAGAGGTTTTTATTCTGCCTCTTCTGTTTTAATGTTGATTTTATGATGATTATTTGTGACTATTTGGCCCTCGCCACTCACGAAGTGATGGCGAGGGGCATTGTTCTTCCTGGGTTTCTTCTTCTTCTTATTATTATTATTATTTTTTTTCCCCCCCTGGGATCGCAATTTTCACCCCCTGAACGTCGAAAAAAAGTCTCACATGGGGGTATCAAATCGACCGGCTTGGCAAAAAATTCAAGAAAATATGCATCACGAAAATGACCCACACACACTGGCTCGACAGCGCCACCTAGAAAATTCAAAAATTTAAAATGAATTGGGAGCCGACACGCATTTTTCGCCCTAGCTTGACGAAATTCACACCAGTGATAGAGCTCATGGAGACAAGCAAAAAAGCCAATCATAGTGCAGCCCTAGGACGGACAGGAAGTCGGCTATATTGAATCGAAAATTCGCCAAATTTTTCGCTGCATGTTTTCAAAACGCTACTAGTCTCAGGTTTTTGGTCCAAATGAGCTCAGATTTCACATGCCACATCCAGACACATGGGTTTTCAGAAGTTATCCACGTTTTCTCCAAATTCCACACGGTTCGCCCGTACGCCGCCACCGAAATATGCCTTCGTTTCCTGTTTTTTCGATGTCCTCTCACGACCACAGGCATTGCCCTACAGAGCTCACATTCACATCACATATGCGAGATTGGGGCATGAATGGAATGCAATATTAATTTTAATCAAAATGAACACTATAGCGCCCCCTACCATAGGGGTGAAACGCAAACATTATCGGATTCCTACGAAATTCGGGGAATAAATTGGGGGCATGACGTGGACCAAAAAATAATATTACAGGCATAGGTAAGTTTTCACACTTGGCCACCAGGGGCGCAAAGACTCCAAAAAAAATGATTTACAAATGTCTGACACGCACATGCATTGGTCTACACAGCTCAAATTCACATCACACGTGTGATGTGAGGGTATTAATAAAATGGATTATTAATTGTAATAAAAATGAACACTATAGCGCCCCCTACCATAGGGGTGAAAGCCAACATTATCGGATTCCTTCGACATTCGGGTAATAAATCGGTGGCATCAGATGACACAAAAAATTACATTATGGCTATGAGTAATTTTCCACGGTTGGCCACCAGGGGCGCAAATACTAAAAAAAAAATCATTAAAAAATTTCTGACACGCACATGCATTGCATGCATGTACACATGATTATTGTCAATAATCATCGACATTTTGGGGATATTCTTTCTGGTTTATGCACAGCACACTGTCAAAATATGACTGCTTTCCTGCATATTTGATTCCCTCTCACAGACACGTGGATCAGACTAAAAAGCTCAAATTCTAATCACTGATGCGGATTAAAACTGTGAATAGAGAACCATTATAAACATGTGGCCAGTGACCTCCATAGCGCCCCCTACTGTACAGGTAAAAAACTCAACTTTGTCCGATTGGCATGAAAGTTGGTGATATCATTGTGGACCTCAAAAGAGGCAAAAAAGTCCATTACACCATACCTGTATTGTGCACGAGGTTGCCGGTTCAACGCCGTGGACCTCCATTATAATGTGTTGGTCACACATATTTATATAGAAACTGTGTGAAGGGGGGCAGATTGCGGCCGTGGGGTGGCCAGGCGGGGAAAATGGTGCGTGGGGGCAGTGGCCGGCCCCGGGCGGTCGCATGGGGGGGCGGTCGCGCGGGGGGCGAGGGCCATCATCGCCGCTTGCGGCTTTAATTC
>NC_047129.1:33342843-33387843 GCF_009829125.3 Periophthalmus magnuspinnatus
AGAGAATATACACACTTTAGAAATCTAATCTCTGCTCAAACAGTGAGATACAGGACTACATTCATACTATAATACTCCCCTACAACTGTACAACAGCTCACCTTTATGTAAACAGATAATACTCCATACAACTGTACAACAACTCAATCTTAAGTAATGGAACCTGCCCTGTCAGTCAGCATAGTATTTGCACTGTCATTCTTGTCTCTTGTTTATAGCTGTGATTTTATAGTTTATTACTTATTTTTCTATTTTATTTTGACTTGTACATATACATTTATTTTTTATAATTATGTCTCATTTGACACCTGTCTCTTGCTCTTTTTGCTACACCATCTATTTTTGTTACTCTCTGTTATTATATTATATTGTGATGAGTGAGCGACTGTATCCAAATCATTTCCCTTTTGGATCAATAAAGTTTGTCTAAGTCTAACTCTATCCCGAGTCACAAGTGTGTGGTGTCTCTGTCCTTCATGTGACTGAGACAAATATAATTAGGATGGCCCATATTTTAACATGTTTTACAATTACAAAATTTTTTAATCCGCTCGTGTGTTCCGACCTTTAGGCTACTGTACATTTCACTGGCTTAATTAGTTTTCGTCACTAAAAGTAGAAGCTCACTATCATTTACTTTGCAAAAGTACCTCTCCAGGACAAAAGGTTAGAGACCCATGATCTACACCAAACACTTCTACACATGGTAATGTTTTCTAGCTCGGCTCTGGTGTTTTTCACATATACTCCAGTGGTTTGGTCTGTTGATCTCAAGACCCCCTCTGCTGCACAGTATGTGCTTGTTGAGCACCACCTTTACCTGGTGGGTTATGCATTCAAAGCCGTCTCATCTCATGAGTCATGCTCCTTACAAAGTCCCAGTTATAGTTAAAAATGAGTCTGAGCAAACATGCTGATTCTCCCTCAAACAGTGATTGGCCATATCGGGGAGCCCTGCCAGCATTCTATCCCAGCAAGTAGACACTCATTCTGCTGCCCCCAAAGAATCCTCCATCAAATTCACCTTTGGAAATTCTCCCTTTGCCAGTAGAATGGAGAGAGTGCATCACATCCAAACTGAACTGTATGCCTGAGGTATTCTCACAGCACAATTTAGACTTTGGCTGCACCGACAAAGTCCAGCACCACATCAAATTGCATGATGAAACCCCCTTCAAACACCGAGCTCGACCCATCCACCCACAGGACATTGAAGCAGTTCGCCAGCACCTCCGTAACCTTCTTGGAAACTGGTGTGATCCGAGAATCTCAGTCGCCTTTCTCTTCTCCAATCCTTGTTGTTCGAAAGAAAAATGGAGATGTCCGTCTGTGCGTAGATTACAGGAAGCTCAATCTGCAGACAGTGAAGGACGCCTATGCTCTCCCTAATCTGGAAGAATCCTTCTCAGCCTTGATGGGTTCTAAATGGTTCACTGTTTTGGACTTGAAATCCGGATATTATCAAATAGCCATGAGAGAAGAGGACAAGGAAAAAACTGCATCCGTCACCCCATTAGGGTTTTGGGAATTCAAGGGTGTACACCTGAAGGAGGCACTTGTTTTTCTGGATGATATAATCATTTTCTCTGATACATTGGAGGAGCATGAAAAGAGATTGCTGCATGTTCTTGGTCACTTGAAGGAGTACGGACTGAAACTCTTGCCGGAGAAATGTCAGTTTTGCCAGACATCAGTGAAGTATCTTGGCCATGTGGTGTCAGAGCACGGGGTGGAGACAGACCAAGAGAAAATTGAGGCATTAAAATCCTGGCCAGTTCCGACAAATCTCAAGGAGTTGAGATCTTTTCTAGGTTTCTCTGGCTACTATCGACGCTTCATAAAAGACTATTCGTCTCTCACCAAACCACTAAACGATCTCACTAGAGGGTACCCACCAGCTCACAAATCGGCCAAAGTAAAGAAGACGCAAGTACAATACTTTGATACTAACCAGTCTTTTGGCAACAGATGGACGCCAGAATGTGAAAGGGCATTTGAACAGTTGATCGACAAATTAACAACATCCCTTTTTCTTGGATTTGCCAACCCCAAGCAGCCATACATTCTGCACACTGATGCCAGCACCACGGGTCACGGAGCCTTGTATGAAGAACAGGAGGGACGATTACGTGTCATTGCCTATGCCAGCCGAGGATTGTCCACCAGTGAGTCACGGTATCCGGCCCATAAACTAGAGTTCTTGGCGTTGAAGTGGAGTGTGACTGACGAGTTTCATG
Organism: Periophthalmus magnuspinnatus; assembly: GCF_009829125.3. NCBI lineage: Eukaryota > Metazoa > Chordata > Actinopteri > Gobiiformes > Gobiidae > Periophthalmus > Periophthalmus magnuspinnatus. The sequence continues at coordinate 33,345,081 of NC_047129.1, forward strand.
ATTACTTATATGGAGCCAACTTTACTGTAGTAACTGACAGTAACCCACTGACATACATACTCACCTCGGCAAAGTTAGATGCCACTAGCCAGAGGTGGCTAGCCACTCTCTCAACCTACTCCTTTAAGCTCCAATATCGTGCCGGTCGACAGAACTACGACGCTGATGCCCTAACCAGATGCCCACATTTGTCACGTCCAGAAGATGAGCTCTCTGCCAAAGAACATGGTCTCATCCAGCAGTTCTTGAAAGAGCGTGTGGCGGATGATGCAGAGGAGCTCTCGGGCGACATTGTCAATGCCATCTGTGAGAACTCCCTGGCTAAAAGTTCTGCCCCAGTCTCCATCACTCTTGCTGAATCTCTCTCCATCCATGTCAATGGCCTTCCAGAAAGCTATTGCTCCGAAGACAAGCATGGACTCCCAGTCCTTCCAGCACTCTCTCTATTTGATCTGAGAGAGCAGCAATTTGCAGACCCTGTTATCCGTGAAGTAGTCCATCAGCTGGTGATAGGCAAGAAAGTGGTCCCCTGCCATCAGACATGAGCTTCCAGAACTCCGTCTACTCTTGAGAGAACTGAACAAACTGGAGTTAAGAGATGGAATCCTCTACAGAAGACGACAAGAAGACAGACACACTTTTCAGCTCGTCTTGCCTTCTGAGTTGTGGCCTTTGATACTCACTAGTCTTCACGACGATATGGGCCACATGGGGATAGAGAGAACTCTGGACTTGGTACGCCAGCGGTTCTTCTGGCCAAGGATGTCCTCTGACGTGGAAAAGAAGATCCACACCTGTGATCGGTGTGTGAGGCGAAAGGCCATGCCAGAGCGTGCTGCCCCTTTGGTCAACATCAAAACATCTCGACCCCTGGAGCTACTGTGCATGGACTTCCTTTCGCTAGAACCTGACAGCAGCAACACAAAAGACATTCTGGCACTCACAGACCATTTTACGAAGTTTGCGTTCGCTATCCTTACTCCAAACCAAAAGGCGAAGACTGTGGCCACATCCTTGATGAATGATTTCATTTTCAACTTCGGTATCCCTGAGCGCCTACACACAGATCAAGGACCAAACTTCAAGTCCAAGTTGATCAAAGAGTTCTGCATGGTGACTGGGATGAAGATAAACTCATACTACTGCTTATCATCCACGAGGTAACCCAGTGGAGCAATTTAACCGGACCTTGTTAAACATGTTGGGCACCCTTGAGCACAAGCAGAAAAGTAAATGGCGAGAATATGTGAAACCCCTTGTACATGCGTACAATTGTACACGCAATGAGGTCACAGGATTCCCACTCTATGAACTTCTCTTCGGAAGATCAACCCGTCTACCCGTAGATCTGGCATTTGGTCTGCCTGTCCGGGAGAAGACCTCAACCACACACACCCAGTACCTCAAAGATCTGCGGTCTCGTCTCGAGGAATGTTACCAACTAGCTTCAAAAAATACCTTCAAGTCTGTAGCGTGACATGGATTTTTACAGCGGACTATGGTTGAACTGCGGACTCTTTTAAGCCAAAAATGTCAACTTAAACAGTGCACTTTGTAAATATTGTAAATATTGGGGTTTCATACTTTTGTCACAATATATGGTATATTGGCACCACATCCTGCTGCAGTTTTCCTCATCATTGAGTACTGTCTCCTTTTCCTCTGAGCTGCACCCGATCTTCTAAGCCCAAAGTTCATTTTTTGCTAACACACGTATTACAAGTCACTAAAACAAACCTGCAGATTAACACTAACTCAAAAACTTACTGTTTTAATAATTACATATTTTCTGTTTGTCTTGGTTGTCTTTTTTGACGCATACGTTCTACAGTATAATAATGTCCTTTTGGAATTTCTCCACTGTGGGACTAATAAAGGCATATCTTATCTTAATTTAATTTAATTTTGACTTTTAGATTAGGTTAGTACTAGCTCTGCAATACCAATGCTTACTTTTACACATATGTTTGTGCACTTACACCACACATAAAGGTCTTAACCTGCTGTCTCTATAATAGCTGCACAGTCTGCATCATTTTGCGTCATTCAGCTTCTGAGTGAATGGAGCTCATTATACCCCACCCTCTTATATACAATAAGTTACTATGATGGATTCAGTGCAACAATCAACATAGTTAGAATAAATAACAATAAAGTGGCCGTATAAAGTATGTATATTTATTGTATGCAATAATAATATGGCTAAGTTATGAACAGTGCAGCAAATGAACAGAATAAATAATGGTAAAGTTACTTCAGTATATTCATGTCAAAGTTTAAAGTCAATTAAATGAAAAATGTTTAAATTTGTAGATGCAGGTCTAATGTTTGTGGTGACACAAGTGTTCAAGTTGCAAAGTACTTTCTTGCATTTGCATTTACAATAAAATATCATATATAAATATAAATAATAAATGAAAAATATATTTTTAAATTTTTTGAATTGTTTATCATTTATAAATCTATTTATTGGAAAAACTAAGAAAAAAAAGAATATAAATACAATATAAATAGAATGCAACTGTAGTACCAACAGCATCCTTTAGGAGTCGCTGCCGAGTGGGGACTTGGGGATACACACAACCAGAACAGGGTGCCTTATGGGGGCTGCAGTACCTGAGTGTGTCCACTAGTTTCGCATGCACTCACACTAAATCAGGTTTTGGGCCCTCTGGGGTCTTCTGAGAAAAACAGTTCCTGATCATCTTCAGGTTGTTTCCAGCCTATTAAATGCATTGTGCCTGTGGGGACCTCAACTGAGGTCCCCATAGGGTTTTGGGTCCCCACATGTCTGTGTGCAAACAGGCGCATGTCCCCATATGTGTCAAAAAACAAGTACACCCCACACACACACACACACACACACACACACACACACACACACTCCACCTCTGCCCTGGGGTCAGACTGAGGTCAAACTCACACATTAAGTGTGTTGCTCAAGGACACAATGACAGATGCAGAGTCTTTCCATTTTGTATCTTTGGTTAGTTCTCCCCCTCCTCCTCCTCCTCCTCTCACCTCTCTTCTCCTCTCTCCTCCTCTCACCTCTCTCCTCCTCTCTCCTCTGTCCTCCTCTCTCTTCTTCCTCTCATCCTCCTCCTCTCTCGTCTGTCCTCCTCTCTCTCCCCCTCCTCTCCTCCTCTCTCTCCTCTCTCCTCTCCTCTCTCCTCCTCCTCTCCTCTCCTCTCACCTCTCTCCTCCTCTCTCCTCTCTCCTCACCTCCTCTCCTCCTCCTCCTCCTCCTCCTCCTCTTCAGTGAAACGCTCTGATCAGACGCATAAATCAAACATAATAAACCTATTTTTACTTTTATGAATCATATTTTTACACGTTCATTTTCAGAAGCGAGAGACAAAACGGTGCGACAAAAACGACACAAAAGACACAAAAGACAAAACGACAAAACGACACAAAAGACAAAAAGACAAAATGACAAAAAGACAAAAAGACAAAAAAGACAAAACCACAGAGATCCGGGTTTAGTTTAAACAGATCCACGTTTATTAAGCCAAACTCCATGGAGATAGATGCTCTTTAATGCCACACTGCGGGACATTCCACGCACAGTAACAGCATCTCCATGGAGACAAGCGCACGGCCAGGCCCAGTCACAGATCAGGTCTGTGGAGATGCGAGCGCACAGTAAAACCACAGATGTGTTTGACAAAGAGACAATGTGACTCTGGAAGATCACACACTTTTAATCTCTCTTTACCTCCATCAGTCCTCCATCTCTCCATCTCTCCTCCCCTTCACTCTATCCATCTCTCTATCTCTCCTCCCCTTCACTCTATCCATCTCTCTATCTCTCCTCCCCTTCACTCTATTCATCTCTCTATCTCTCCTCCCCTTCACTCTATCATCTCTCTGTCTCTCCTCCCCTTCACTCTATCCATCTCTCTCCTCTCTCCTTCCCCTTTCACTCTTCTCCTCTCTCCTCCCGTCTAACTCTCTTCTGCCCTTTGTCTCTACTTCTCTCCCTGCCCCTCCTCTTCTCTTTCCCTCCATCACCCCCCTCTCCTCCTTCCACTCTTTCTCTCCTCCCTCTCTCTCCTCTTCTCTTTTCCATTACTCCACCTCCTCTCTCTGTCCTCCCTCATCTTCTCTCTTTCTCCGCCGCTCCCTCTCCCCCTTTCTCTCTCTTCCCTCCTCTTCTCCCTCTCTCTCCTCTTCTCTTTCCCTCCGTCACTCCCCCTCCTCCCTCTCTCTTCCCACCTCTTCTCTTTTTTCTCTGTCACCCCCCTCTCCTATCTCCTCTTCTCTTTTCCTCCATCACCCCCTCTTCTCCCGCTCTCCTCTTTTCCTTCCCTCCGTCACTCCCCCTCCTTCCTCTCTCCTTCCTCATCCTCTCTTTTTTCTCCTACACCTCCTCTCCTCCCTCTTCTCTTTTCCTCCATCACCCCCTCTTCTCCCTCTTTCTCCTCTTTTCTTTCCCTCTGTCACCCCCTCTTCTCCCTCTCTCTTCCCACCTCTTCTCTTTTTTCTCTGTCTCTCCTCTCTCCTCTTCTCTTTCCTCCATCACTCCCCCTCCTCCCTCTCTCCTTCCTCATCTTCTCTTATTTCTCCTACACCTCCTCTCCTCCCTCTTCTCTTTTCCTCCATCACCCCCTCTTCTCCCTCTTTCTCCTCTTTTCTTTCCCTCTGTCACCCCCTCTCCTCCTTCCTCTCTCTTCCCTCCTCTTCTCCTCTGTCACCCCCTCTTCTCCCTCTCTCTTCCCACCTCTTCTCTTTTTTCTCTGTCTCTCCTCTCTCCTCTTCTCTTTCCTCCATCACTCCCCCTCCTCCCTCTCTCCTTCCTCATCTTCTCTTTTTTCTCTGTCACCTCCTCTCTTCCCTCTTCTCTTTTCCTCCTTCACCCCCTCTTCTCCCTCTCTCTCCTCTTTTCTTTCCCTCTGTCACCCCCTCTCCTCCTTCCCCCCTCATCTTATCTTTTCCCCGGTCCCTCCCTCTCCTCCCCCCTCTCCTCCTCCCTCCTCCTCCCTCCTCCTCCCTCCTCCTCCCTCTCCTCCTCCTCCTCTCTCCTCTCCTCCTCTCGTCCTCCCTCTCCTCCTCCCTCCTCTCCCTCTCTCTTCTCTTTCTCTTTTACATTTACAGAGCGTTTCTTAAATGTCAGATCTCTGTGCTCAGGTCGAGTCTGTTATTACTCAAACTGTTCTATTATCCTCATCCCTCCCTCCCTCCCTCTCTCCCTCCCTCCCTCCCTCCCTCCCCTCCTCTCCTCTTTCTCTCTTTCATGACACCCTGTTTTTCTCCTCATGTGACATTTCATCCTCTTAAACTCGACCCACATGAGCTGATTAGTGTTTGTTTTATTTTCCTCCAAATCAAACCGTAAACAAAAGACTCGCTCGTTTCCGTGGCAACGTGTAAACATTATTTATTCATGTACCTGATGCCCTGCCACGCCCGCCCCGGGGCAGCTCTCGTCAGTCTGTGCCGCGGGGCCGATGGACGGGGCTCTCTCTCTCTCTCTTTTATCAAACACATCAGTCACGCTGTTTCTGGAGACTCCATTTTGGATTTGGGAGAGTCATGTGATGCTCATTCTGTTTTCTGATTGGACGATGGTCTTGAGTCTCCTTTAAACGCTTGGACCTCGGCAGGTGGAGGCGTGATGTAATGGTGTGGACTGTGAGACCTGAGACTGAGGTGGTGAAGAGGAGATGGAGAGGCTGAGGGGGGGGGGCGTGGTTCTGCTGCTGCGGTGGTCTTGAAAGGCGGCAGGCTCTGATTGGCTCCTGTAGGTCTTGTAGTCTCCTGTAGGTCTTGTAGTCTCCTGTAGGTCTTATAGTCTTCTGTAGTCTCCTGTAGGTCTTATAGTCTCCTGTAGGTCTTGTAGTCTCCTGTAGGTCTTGTAGTCTCCTGTAGTCTCCTGTAAGTCTTATAGTCTCCTGTAGGTCTCTTATAGTCTCCTGTAGGTCTTGTAGTCTCCTGTAGGTCTCTTATAGTCTCCTGTAGGTCTTGTAGTCTCCTGTAGTCTCCTGTAGGTCTTGTAGTCTCCTGTAGGTCTTATAGTCTCCTGTAGGTCTTGTAGTCTCCTGTAGGTCTTATAGTCTCCTGTAGGTCTTGTAGTCTCCTGTAGTCTCCTGTAGGTCTTGTAGTCTCCTGTAGGTCTTATAGTCTCCTGTAGGTCTTGTAGTCTCCTGTAGTCTCCTGTAGGTCTTGTAGTCTCCTGTAGGTCTTGTAGTCTCCTGTAGGTCTTATAGTCTCCTGTAGGTCTTGTAGTCTCCTGTAGTCTCCTGTAGGTCTTGTAGTCTCCTGTAGGTCTCTTATAGTCTCCTGTAGGTCTTGTAGTCTCCTGTAGTCTCCTGTAGGTCTTGTAGTCTCCTGTAGGTCTTGTAGTCTCCTGTAGGTCTTATAGTCTCCTGTAGGTCTTGTAGTCTCCTGTAGTCTCCTGTAGGTCTTGTAGTCTCCTGTAGGTCTTGTAGTCTCCTGTAGTCTCCTGTAGGTCTTGTAGTCTCCTGTAGGTCTCTTATAGTCTCCTGTAGGTCTTGTAGTCTCCTGTAGGTCTCTTATAGTCTCCTGTAGGTCTTGTAGTCTCCTGTAGTCTCCTGTAGGTCTTGTAGTCTCCTGTAGGTCTTGTAGTCTCCTGTAGTCTCCTGTAGGTCTTGTAGTCTCCTGTAGGTCTTGTAGTCTCCTGTAGGTCTTGTAGTCTCCTGTAGTCTCCTGTAGGTCTTGTAGTCTCCTGTAGGTCTCTTATAGTCTCCTGTAGGTCTTGTAGTCTCCTGTAGGTCTTGTAGTCTCCAGTAGGTCTTGTAGTCTCCTGTAGGTCTTATAGTCTCCTGTAGTCTCCTGTAGGTCTTGTAGTCTCCTGTAGGTCTTGTAGTCTCCAGTAGGTCTTGTAGTCTCCTGTAGGTCTTATAGTCTCCTGTAGTCTCCTGTAGGTCTCTTGTAGTCTCCTGTAGGTCTTGTAGTCGGACGGACTAAAGTAAATAGTTTTGTTGTTGGGCAAAACTGTGGCACTTTTTATTTTCTGACTTTTAAAAACAGAAAAGTTAAACGGAGCTGCACTTCGGGCTTTGGGGGATTCCCTTTTTGCCTTTTAATGATTTTTTGCTGCCAGTTTTTCAGTTTTGTCTCGGGGCTGCAGCTCAGACGATATTTAGACTTTTACCAAAACATTTACTCACTATTTTCTACGACACATTTTTACTTTGCAGGATGGAAAATGCATTTGAGCTTTTCCCCGTGTTGTAACATTCTCTCGTGAGCATGTTTGAGTCATCTAGAGATCTCTCCTGGGCCCTATTCAAACCCTCCTTACGTTTAGCTGTAAGATTCTGTACGAGGCTCCGCCCACAAACCTACATCCCCCACGCTCCACACGACAATCCTCCATAAATACACAAAAACATGACACAAAACTGTGCACTACGACTTCACAAACCTGGTGTGATGTGCAGTAGTTTCATTAGTGCGACGCAGCTGATTGTGTTGTGATGGTGCTCTGAAGGGGGAGGGGCTTAGCACAGAGAGCAAAGGGAGGGGAGACTCGTTTTGAGTGAATACGGCGTTTTCAAAACAATAACAGGAAACATGTTGATCTAAATATGCGACGTGTTACAGGTAATACCCCAGAGAAGTAAATACCTCCTCTAATACCCCGTGGAAAATGTAAAATGCCCCTCTCTTTATTGTCGTACAGTTGAGCTCGGACTGTGAGACTTTCCTTCTCGGTGAGTTGTTTCGTTCACAGCTGCTCTGGTTTGTGGAGAGCAAACAGCAGAGGGTCGAGTCAGGGCTGGCAGGTGTTCCCAAAGAGAGGCGTTCCCAAAGAGAGGCGTTCCCAAAGAGAGGCGTTCCCAAAGAGAGGCGTTCCCAAAGAGAGGCGTTCCCAAAGAGAGGCGTTCCCAAAGAGGTGTTCCCAAAGAGAGGCGTTCCCAAACATTGATATTCACAAAACAGAAGAATTCCCAAACAAAGATATTCCCAAACAGCGATTTTTCCAAACAGGTATTCCCAACAGAGATATTCCCAACAGCGGCATTCCCAAACAGAACTATTCCCGACAGAAGTATTCCCAGACAGAGATATTCTCAGAGATGTTCCCAAACAGTGATATCCCCAAACAGAGGTATTCCCAACCAAGGTATTCCCAAATAGTGATATTCCCAAAGAGTGATATTCCCAAACAGAAGTATTCCCAACAAAGGTATTCCCAAACAGAGATATTCTAAAACAGCGATGTTCCCAAATAGTGATATTCCAAAACAGTGATATTACTAAACAAAAGTATTCCTCAACAAAGATATTCCCCACAGATGTATTCCCAAACAAAACTATTCCCAACAGAAGTATTCCCAACAGAGGTATCCCCAGACAGAAGTATTCCCAACACAGAAATTCCCAACAGAGCTATTCCTAAACAAAAATATTCACAAACAGAGATATTCCCAACTCGATTTGTAGAGCTCTAGTTTGGGGTTAGATTTGTCTTTAAAGGCTGGATGATTTGGGAAAAATGGTGATTTTTCTGACGAGCGCTGAGGTTGTGATTAGGTTTTTGTAATTTATGTTTTGATAAAATGTTTCTGTTCAAAATTAAAATTTTAAACACGTCCGGAAGAAATGACAAAAAGACAGAAAGTATCACAGTCTGAACACGTCTGTGCAGATCTGAAGTACAGGGTTAGACGTCTGTGTGAAGAATAAGACTCCACGGAGATACAGGGACATTCCGGAATAAGACGGGAGGTTTTGTTTGTGGAGCTGGAGCGTGATCCGGCCGGAGTATTGTCGTGGTGCTCACACAGATGGAGAGGGCGATGACATAACTCGTGTTTCTAATCGATTGATTCCGAGCCGTGAGAAGAGCCGAGGACGTCGACGGAGCTCGGATCAGTGTGTTATGTCGGAGCTGTTTGTTTATGTGGGAATAGAGAAGGAAGTAACGAATTATACACAGGCACGTTACTCTAATTAAGAAGGATTTTGTGGTATTTGTACTTTTTGAACCTGTACTTGTGACTGGGCCCGTGTCGCACTATTTTCTGATTCCTGATGTCGTTTCCTCGTCACAAACAGACCTGGAGTTGTGTTTTGTTTCATTCACACACGTTTAACTCTTCTGTCAAACTGAAAACACTCCGTTCCACCTTGTGATGTCATCATGTGGTGATACAGGAAGTGCTCCTCTGTGTTTTTAAACTCCACACACCTTCATTTATAGAATCATTTGGATCGTTTCAGAGCTGGAATCTCCACTGAACTAAAAGTAAAAGGAGCTGTTCACTTGAAAAAACTACCACTTCATGTAGGTCTGGAGTCATGTGATCTCCTGTCACCTCCTGTAGGACTTATAGTCTCCTGTAGGACTTATAGTCTCCTGTAGTCTCCTGTGGTCTCCTGCTGTCTCCTGTTGTCTCCTGGTGGTTGTCCTCCTCTTGTCTCCTGTCATCCCCTGTCTCCTGTGGTCTCCTGTCCTGTGGTCTCCTGTCCTGTGGTCTCCTGCTGTCTCCTGTCCTGTGGTCTCCTGCTGTCTCCTGTCCTGTCGTCTCCTGCTGTCTCCTGTCCTGTGGTCTCCTGCTGTCTCCTGTCCTGTCGTCTCCTGCTGTCTCCTGTTCTGTCGTCTCCTGTTCTGTTGTCTCCTGTGGTCTCCTGTCGGTTGTCCTCCTGTGGTCTCCTGCTGTCTCCTGTCCTGTCGTCTCCTGCTGTCTCCTGCTGTCTCCTGTCATCTCGTCTCTTGTCGTCTCCTGTCGGTTGTCCTCCTGTCGTCTCCTGTTCTGTTGTCTCCTGCTGTCTGCTGTCCTGTGGTCTCCTGTCGGTTGTCCTCCTGTCGTCTCCTGTCGTCTCCTGTCCTGTGGTCTCCTGTGGTCTCCTGCTGTCTCCTGTCCTGTGGTCTCCTGTGGTCTCCTGCTGTCTCCTGTCCTGTGGTCTCCTGTCGGTTGTCCTGTCGTCTCCTGTCCTGTGGTCTCCTGCTGTCTCCTGTCCTGTGGTCTCCTGTCGGTTGTCCTCCTGTCGTCTCCTGTCCTGTGGTCTCCTGTCGTCTCCTGCTGTCTCCTGTCCTGTCGTCTCCTGCTGTCTCCTGTCCTGTGGTCTCCTGTCGGTTGTCCTCCTGTCGTCTCCTGTGGTCTCCTGTCCTGTGGTCTCCTGTCCTGTCGTCTCCTGTGGTCTCCTGTCCTGTCGTCTCCTGTTGTCCCCTGTCCTTTGTCCAGCAGACCGTGGCTCTGTCCAGTCGGAGCTCAGGGGCCTGACCTTAAAGGAGACATGTTGGATGTCTGGACTGGGGCCGTGTGGGAAAAACAGAAAAACTCGTCGTCTTTTTCCTCGTATTGATCCAACACCATTTTCAGTCTGTTTATTTTTCTCATTACAAATCAGAAGAAAGTTTTTGAGCTTTTCAATTAAAAACTGAGCCAAAACGTGGCTCTGGCTCTGGCTCTGGCTCTGTGCTTCTGAACGCTGGGATTAGTGCTGATAAAAATGGAAAACATAACAAATTATTTAACATTTTGTTGATTGTAAATATTAATATTCAGTTAATAAAAAACTGAGGTCCATTGATTCTTTTTCAAAACAGATTTTCAGATTTTCATTTACCTGATTTTACTGTTGAAAAATGACCCAATATGTGACAAGATAAACACAAACCACAGACTTTTTATATAAATGGACATCGCTAACACGCTAGCCGCCGCGTTCCAAACAGGAAGTGGTCATGAGCGCACTTCCTGCTCCGTCGACTGCAGTCAGACTCGTCATTTTGCGTCACTGTTGCGTCTGTAAATCAAGATCTGAACATTAATCACAGACAAATCCGGCGCCTTCTTTCCCTGTGTTCACTCCCGTTAGCGTTAGCAACAGGTTTGATTGACAGCGTTGCTAAGCGCCCGCTCCCTGTTAAACCGGCGGAGTGGACGGGAAGGGGCGTCACCTTCAACAGCCTCGCTCCTGATTGGCTCTTTGGTTGCTATGATACTCGTGGTCGCGGTTTCAAACGTGCAACTTGGCTCCAGATTAGCCGCTATAGCTGCTAGCCTCGATTAGCGTCGTTCGCTGTGGGTGACGTCGCGTAGTCCACTTTTTTTTACACGGTCTGTGGTCAAGACTGGGGGTGAGATGGGTCTTAGAAGTGTCTTGCCCAAGGACGCAACAACAACATTCATTCGTCTTAGGGCCGCTGACTTTATGTCAACACCGGGATTCGAACCGCCAACTTTACAGTGAGAGGACAAGCGCTCTACCGACTGAGCCACTGCCGAAAAAAAACGGACATTTTCAAAGCGCAAATGACGCTCTTCGAGGCTAGCAGTTATAGCGGCTAATCTGGGGCCGAGTTCTATATTTGTAATTCCGATCACGAGTATCGTAGCAACCAAAGAGCCAATCCAGAGCGAGGCTGTTGAAGGTAACGCCCCTTCCCGCCCGCACCGCTAGTTTAGCTGAGAGCGAGCGCTTAGCAACACTGTCAATCAAACCTGTGGCTAACGCTAACAGGAGCGACCACTGGGGAATATGTTAATACGAACAGAGAGAGGAGGGGTGACACAGTTTTTTACAGAGAAAGTGAATTCGACGTCGATGGAGCCGGAACCACGCCCATGATCACTTCCTGTTTGGAGCGCGGTGGCTAGCAGGTTAGCTACGTCCATTTGTATAAACGCTCTATGGCCGGGACCTTTATTCACGTTTACGTCTTCAGTGGGACACGTTAAATACTTTATATGGGCTTGTTAAAGTAGATTTTCAAAAATGTACCGTAAAAAGTTCTGTTTAAGGTAATACGGGCCAATTCACCTGGAAGCTTCTGGGCCAAGAAAAATTGGTCTGCGGGCCGCATTTGTCCCCAGGGCCACAGTTTGGACGTGCCTGGTCTGAGCAGGTTTAACCCAGAGACGCTGAAGGACGGGTCAAATGCACCTTATCAGCGTCTTTCTGTCTATACATTCACTTTTCCTCCTCTGATTATTGTTTAAAGGTGCGTTATGTAACTTTTCTGCTCGTCTCCATGGAGATGCTATTGCTTGGCTGGGAGTGTTCCGCAGTCTGGCATTAAACGCACGGATATTTTTCATCAATTTCAACATTTTCAAAATGCGGATTCTCACCGTGAGCATGCTTGCCTCTCCACAGATCTGACCTGTGAATCATCCGCTTGTGTCTGTGAAGATGCGTGAGATTAATGCCATACCGTGGAACATTCTGGGTAAAGCTTTAAAGTTACGTCTCCATGGAAACACTGCCAGAAAATGAACAGAAAAAGCAGAGATTTGGTCCAAACACGATTTTAACAGTGAGATTAAACCAGAATGAAGCTTTAATGAACCTCAGCCTTTCACTCCTTTCACTCCTTTCACTCCTTTCACTCCTTTCACTCCTTTCACTCCTTTCACTCCATTCACTCCTTTCACTCCTTTCACTCCATTCACTCCTTTCACTCCTTTCACTCCTTTCCCGACACAAACTCATTAACGAGTTTAAAACCAGAGATTTCCATTTGTCATTTTTATCAAGTCGTTAACAGAGAAGCATCGAGCCACAAGAACAGAGTCTGAGTCCAGGGACGAGCTGGTCCAGGACTGGAACTGGTCTCGGTCTTGGTCTTGGTCTGGTCTTGGTCTGGTCTGGATCTCGGTCTTGGTCTCGGTCTGGTCTTGGTCTTGGTCTGGTCTGGTCTGGGTCTCGGTCTCAGTCTGGTCTTGGTCTTGGTCTTGGTCTTGGTCTTGGTCTTGGTCTGGTCTTGGTCTGGTCTCGGTCTTGGTCTGTTCTGGGTCTTGGTCTTGGTCTGGTCTTGGTCTGGTCTCGGTCTCGGTCTGGGTCTGGGTCCGGTCTGGGTCTGGTCTTGGTCTCGGTCTGATCTTGGTCTCGGTCTGGGTCTGGGTCTGGGTCTGGGTTTGGGTCTGGGTCTGGTCTGGGTCTGGGTCTGGGTCTGGGTCTTGGTCTGGTCTTGGTCTGGTCTCGGTCTCGGTCTCGGTCTCGGTCTCGGTCTCGGTCTCGGTCGGTCGGTCTTGGTCTTGGTCTGGTCTGGTCTCGGTCTCGGTCTGGTCTTGGTCTCGGTCTGGTCTTGGTCTTGATCTTGGTCTGGTCTTGGTCTTGATCTTGGTCTCTGTCTGGTCTGGTCTTGGTCTCGGTCTCGGTCGGTCTTGGTCTGGTCTCAGTCTCGGTCTCGGTCTCGGTCTTGGTCTTGGTCTGGTCTTGGTCTGGTCTTGGTCTGGTCTCGGTCTGGGTCTCGGTCTTGGTCTCTGTCTGGTCTTGGTCTGTTCTCAGTCTTGGTCTTGGTCTGGGTCTTGGTCTGGTCTCGGTCTTGGTCTCGGTCTTGGTCTGGTCTCGGTCTTGGTCTGTTCTCGGTCCCGGTCTTGGTCTCGGTCTTGGTCTGTTTTCGGTCTGGGTCTTGGTCTTGGTCTGGTCTTGGTCTGGTCTTGATTCTTTTGTCAAACCTTCTGTAGAATCAGATTTACTGATCAGATCTATGTTTGTGAAATGTGACGATTTCTGGTTTTGTTTGTTCAATCAATTTTTAAATCTTTTTAAAAATGAAAAATAAATGAGGAGATTGTGATTGATTAGTTTGAGAGAACAGCTGTGACTCAGGCTCAAACATTTTGGAGAAATTAAAATAATTATCATTTTTGTCTCTGGTTGGATTTGAAATGTTTATTTTCATATTTGACATTTTTTACTTTAAAAAGACGAACAGCAGCTGTGACTTTGAGAATATTAAGAGTTAAGACATCATGGAGGCTAACAGCTACGTGCTAACCAGCTACGTGCTAACCAGCTACGTGCTAACAGCTACGTGCTAACCAGCTACGTGCTAACCAGATACGTGCTAACCAGATAGGTGCTAACCAGTTATTTGCTAACCTACCACGTGCTAATCATTTACGTGCTAACCAGCTACGTGCGAACCACTTATGTGCTAACCTACCACGTGCTAATCATTTACGTGCTAACCAGCTACGTGCTAACTATTATCCATAAAGTGGTTGTTTTAAGTCCAAAAGTCACATTTAAAATCACTTTTTAATTTTTTATTGGGTTTTTGTGTAGCAACAGGTTTGATTGACAGCGTTGCTAAGCGGGAAGAGGCGTTACCTTCAACATCCTCGCTCCTGATTGGCTCTTTGGTTGCTTTGATACTCACGGTCGAAAATCCAAACACGTAACTCGACTCCAGACTAGCCGCTGTATCCGCGTCATTTGACTGAACGCTGTGATGTCATGCTCGCTCCGTCTGTGGGCGTGGTCTCGTGCGAATGTGGCGTGGAGTGAGTGAACAAAGAGTGAACGGTGTAGCGCTCCAAGGATGATAAGTGCAGGACGAGTGGATATTACGATGTTGTTGAACGCTCCGGGTCTGTGGAAGTGCGAGCTCCTGGATCAAAACTGCGACAAGATTTTCAGCATTCCCCGCACGGACACAGACCGGAATAGTAATAATCCCGCTCCCCCACACGTGCTCCGGATTCTGTCCTGATAAAACCGCGGCGATGTGATTTCTATCTGAAAAACATACAACCTGGAAAAACACGGAAAGAACACGTCTCGTCTGTGTTTACACGCCGTGATCGGAATGTCTGCGCCGTCACTTTAAGAGTAAAATACAGACACTCCCACGCTCTCCTCCTATTGGTCGGCCTCTGTGACGCTCTGAGTGAGTGACAGGTGGGATGAACCAATCACAGCGAGGTTAGAACTCTCAGGACAGGCTGGACATAGATGCAAATACCTCCTCTTTAATACCCCACAGAAGTAAATACCTCCTCTTTAATGCCCCACAGAAGTAAATACCTCCTCTTTAATACCCCACAGAAGTAAATACCTCCTCTTTAATGCCACAGAGAAGTAAATACCTCCTCTTTAATGCCCCACAGAAGTAAATACCTCCTCTTTAATGCCACACAGAAGTAAATACCTCCTCTTTAATGCCACACAGAAGTAAATACCTCCTCTTTAATGCCACACAGAAGTAAATACCTCCTCTTTAATACCCCACAGAAGTAAATACCTCCTCTTTAATGCCACAGAGAAGTAAATACCTCCTCTTTAATGCCCCACAGAAGTAAATACCTCCTCTTTAATGCCACACAGAAGTAAATACCTCCTCTTTAATGCCACACAGAAGTAAATACCTCCTCTTTAATGCCCCACAGAAGTAAATACCTCCTCTTTAATGCCACACAGAAGTAAATACCTCCTCTTTAATACCCCACAGAAGTAAATACCTCCTCTTTAATACCACATAGAAGTAAATACCTCCTCTTTAATGCCCCACAGAAGTAAATACCTCCTCTTTAATACCCCATAGAAGTAAATACCTCCTCTTTAATGCCCCACAGAAGTAAATACCTGCTC
This sequence comes from Periophthalmus magnuspinnatus, assembly GCF_009829125.3. Classification (NCBI taxonomy): domain Eukaryota; kingdom Metazoa; phylum Chordata; class Actinopteri; order Gobiiformes; family Gobiidae; genus Periophthalmus; species Periophthalmus magnuspinnatus. Next base: position 33,360,378 of record NC_047129.1, read on the forward strand.
TTTAATACCACATAGAAGTAAATACCTCCTCTTTAATACCCCACAGAAGTAAATACCTCCTCTTTAATACCCCGCAGAAGTAAATACCTCCTCTTTAATACCCCACAGAAGTAAATACCTGCTCTTTAATACCACATAGAAGTAAATACCTCCTCTTTAATACCCCACAGAAGTAAATACCTCCTCTTTAATACCCCACAGAAGTAAATACCTCCTCTTTAATACTCCGTAGAAGTAAATACCTCCTCTTTAATACCCCACAGAAGTAAATACCTCCTCTTTAATACTCCGTAGAAGTAAATACCTCCTCTTTAATACAACGTAGAAGTAAATACCTCCTCTTTAATACCCTGTAAAAGTAAAATCGATCAATCACAACAGAGAAAATACATTTCCAAATATAAAGATCCTTATCACAGTAAATCTGACATTTTTTATCTAAATAAGTGACACCTCCAGACGTTTACATGAACCTCCTTTAGAGCTTTTTCCACTGTTGTGATTGGTCGATTACTCGTAAGGGGGCGGTCCTTTTATATAAGGGGCTGGACTCAGACCTGAGGAAGGTCAAAGGGACAGAAACGTGTCAATAAAAGTGAACCCAGAGTGAACCAATGCGTTGAGTTTCAAGATTGTGATTTTGTCCTTGTTTATTTTTATTTAAATGAGAGAAAACAGACTTTTTTTGAGTTTTTATCCTCGTCCTTTCACGCTGCTTCCTCGTCATGATCTTATTTCAGTTGATTCTTGCTGTTTGGGTAAAGAAAGTTGACGAGTTAAACCTGATTTTTACCAGAACTAGTTGATTTTAAACAGTTTGCGGCGGTTCAGTTGTTCCTCACTGACCTTATGCATAAAGCACGTCCTGATTATTCACCATGATGAGTTTAGACGTGCTTTCCCCCGCTCTCACAGACCAGAGCAGAGTTTGGGTAAAGAAAACAACAACTAGCATGCTAACAGTGCATTATAATCGCATACAGACAGTCAGTGGGTTTATTTTGCTCATAAAACCTGTCCACACTCGTTTGGCTCAGATACTTCGGTAAAATGGAGGTGGAGGCCTTGGGTTTTTTTTTTTTTTGTCGAGTGTTTGGTTTCCCGTCGCATTTTTCCTCCCGTCCTCGTCCCTGCGGTGGACCTGTCACGTCTTCGCCGCGCTCTGTCCTCAGCCTGCGTTTAGAGGGTGCTGCGATCCCGTTCCCATGGCGACCGCACAGATGATGGGACGTCGTTTTTTGCGGCGGGGGGCGAGGGGTCGAGCGCTTGGCCGTGAGGTGGAGCGACACGGGGCAGATTGAGGATCAGACGGAGCTGTACGCGGAGCGGGAACGAGGGATTTACAGAGCGAACGACGGCGGACGAGGTCGTGATTGTGTTGTGATGGCGCTCTGAAGGGGGAGTGAGTCAGAGCGGGGAGCGGAGGGAGGGGAGAGCAAATATGAAACTTACAAAACATGTTACGTCGTTTTATTTTCAAACAATAAAAGGAAACATGGAGATAAAAATATGATATGTGTTACAGTTAATACCCCACAGAAGTAAATACCTCCTCTTTAATACCCCACAAAAGTAAATACCTCCTCTTTAATACCCCACAGAAGTAAATACCTCCTCTTTAATACCCCACAGAAGTAAATACCTCCTCTTTAATACCCCACAGAAGTAAATACCTCCTCTTTAATACTCCACAGAAGTAAATACCTCCTCTTTAATACCCCACAGAAGTAAACACCTCCTCTTTAATACCCCACAGAAGTAAATACCTCCTCTTTAATACCCCCTAGAAGTAAATACCTCCTCTTTAATACCCCACAGAAGTAAATACCTCCTCTTTAATACCCCATAGAAGTAAATACCTCCTTTTTAATGCCCCGTATAAGTAAATACCTCCTCTTTAATACCCCGTAGAAGTAAATACCTCCTCTTTAATACCCCCTAGAAGTAAATACCTCCTCTTTAATACCCCACAGAAGTAAATACCTCCTCTTTAATACCCCATAGAAGTAAATACCTCCTCTTTAATGCCCCGTATAAGTAAATACCTCCTCTTTAATACCCCGTAGAAGTAAATACCTCCTCTTTAATACCCCACAGAAGTAAAATACCTCCTCTTTAACAGTTCATCAAAATGTAAAATCAAAATCTGAACCAAATCATTTATTTTAAATCCGTGCTGGGAGGTACATGTACAAAGATCGTTCAGATCATTTGGAGTAACTGTAATCTGATACAGTTACTCTTTCATTTGGTGGTATTCAGAGTACTTTTACTTTTCTAAAATCAAACAAATACTTGGCCGTAGTGGATCACACAATTTAGGCTCAAACTGCACAGAAAAAGTGAGAAAAATATAAAACTTTTCTCTTTTGGTGAAACAGGTGGGATTTTTTCTCCAGTCCGTGAGAGGAAATGATTATTAAAAAGATTATCCAGCTGTTTTTAATCCTGTGCTGCGTCTTTACCACAGACCGTTTATATAAATGGACGTCGCTAACCTGCTCGCCGCCGCTCCAAACAGGAAGTGATCACGAGCGCAGCAACAGGTTTGATTTACAGCGTTGATAAGCTAAGCAAGTTTAGAGCTAATGAGCTAATAAGTTTAAATGCAAATCGGTGTAAAAGTATTCGGGGTATTCAGAATGCAGTACTCTGATTGGCCCATGTAACAGAATACTTTACAAAATACTTTTTACTGCAGATATTATGTAACTAAATCCATTTTCACAGTGCTCTTCTCTGTTTATTATTTGTCTTGTGTCCTGCCCCTAAAGACTGCACTGCATAATTCACTTAGCTCTTATTAGAGACATTATTAGATTATTGATGTACATACTGGTGCAGGGGGAGGCGTCTGGGGAGGTGGAAGTCGTGTCTCTGCCTCCACACTCCCTGATCACATTTCATCTGTGCCCTGTGTTTGTGAATGTGCAGGTTTAAACTGAGTTTAATGGACTGAACCTCCAGCTCAGACGAAACCTACTGCTCCTACAGACACAGCGACTGTAGGACTGTGGGACTGTGGGACTGTGGGACTGTGGGACTGTAGGACTGTACAACTGTGGGACTGTAGGACTGTGGGACTGTGGGACTGTAGGACTGTGGGACTGTAGGACTGTACGACTGTGGGACTGTACGACTGTGGGACTGTACGACTGGGACTGTAGGACTGTGGGACTGTAGGACTGTACGACTGTAGGACTGTGGGACTGTACGACTGTAGGACTGTGGGACTGTACGACTGTAGGACTGTACGACTGTGGGACTGTAGGACTGTGGGACTGTAGGACTGTGGGACTGTACGACTGTAGGACTGTGGGACTGTAGGACTGTGGGACTGTAGGACTGTACGACCGTGGGACTGTAGGACTGTGGGACTAAACGACTGGGACTGTAGGACTGTACGACTGTGGGACTGTAGGACTGTACGACTGTACGACTGTAGGACTGTGGGACTGTACAACTGGGACTGTAGGACTGTACGACTGTGGGACTGTAGGACTGTACGACTGTAGGACTGTACGACTGTGGGACTGTAGGACTGTACGACTGTAGGACTGTGGGACTGTAGGACTGTGGGACTGTATGACTGTAGGACTGTGGGACTGTACGACTGTACGACTGTACGACTGTGGGACTGTAGGACTGTACGACTGTAGGACTGTGGGACTGTAGGACTGTGGGACTGTGGGACTGTAGGACTGTACGACTGTACGACTGTACGACTGTACGACTGTACGACTGTGGGACTGTACGACTGTTGGACTGTGGGACTGTGGAACTGTAGGACTGTGGGACTGTAGGACTGTGGGACTGTAGGACTGTAGGACTGTGGGACTGTAGGACTGTACGACTGTAGGACTGTGGGACTGTACGACTGTGGGACTGTACGACTGTGGGACTGTAGGACTGTAGGACTGTGGGAATGTAGGACTGTAGTACTGTGGGACTGTAGGACTGTGGGACTGTACGACTGTGGGACTGTGGGACTGTAGGACTGTGGGACTGTAGGACTGTACGACTGTACGACTGTGGGACTGTAGGACTGTGGGACTGTACGACTGTACGACTGTGGGACTGTAGGACTGTGGGAATGTAGGACTGTAGTACTGTGGGACTGTAGGACTGTGGGACTGTAGGACTGTGGGACTGTAGGACTATGGGACTGTAGGACTGTGGGACTGTAGGACTGTACGACTGTGGGACTGTACGACTGTGGGACTGTAGGACTGTGGGAATGTAGGACTGTAGTACTGTGGGACTGTAGGACTGTGGGACTGTAGTACTGTACGACTGTGGGACTGTGGGACTGTAGGACTGTAGGACTGTGGAACTGTAGGACTGTACGACTGTGGGACTGTAGGACTGTGGGACTGTAGGACTGTGGGACTGTAGGACTGTACGACTGTGGGACTGTACGACTGTAGGACTGTACGACTGTGGGACTGTACGACTGTAGGACTGTACGACTGTAGGACTGTACGACTGTGGGACTGTACGACTGTGGGACTGTAGGACTGTGGGACTGTAGGACTGTGGGACTGTAGGACTGTACGACTGTGGGACTGTACGACTGTAGGACTGTACGACTGTAGGACTGTGGGACTGTAGGACTGTAGGACTGTGGAACTGTAGGACTGTACGACTGTGGGACTGTAGGACTGTGGGACTGTAGGACTGTGGGACTGTAGGACTGTACGACTGTAGGACTGTACGACTGTAGGACTGTAGGACTGTACGACTGTACGACTGTACGACTGTAGGACTGTACAACTGTAGGACTGTGGAGTTGGGGTTATGGGTTTTGAGATTAGGGTTGTTGTGGCCAAGTTTGTTGGGGTTAGGGTTACTGTATCTAAGATTGTTGTGTGTAGTGTTGTTGTGTGTCTAGTGTTGTGTGTAGTGTTGTTGTGTCTAGTGTTGTGTGTAGTGTTGTTGTGTGTAGTGTTGTTGTGTGTATTGTTGTGTGTAGTGTTGTTGTGTGTAGTGTTGTTGTGTGTATTGTTGTTGTGTGTATTGTTGTTGTGTGTATTGTTGTTGTGTCTATTGTTGTGTCTATTGTTGTTGTATGTAGTGTTGTGTGTAGTGTTGTGTGTAGTGTTGTTGTGTGTAGTGTTGTGTGTAGTGTTGTGTGTAGTGTTGTGTGTAGTGTTGTTGTGTGTATTGTTGTGTCTATTGTTGTTGTATGTAGTGTTGTGTGTAGTGTTGTTGTGTGTAGTGTTGTTGTGTGTAGTGTAGTTGTGTGTAGTGTAGTTGTGTGTATTGTTGTTGTGTGTAGTGTTGTTGTGTGTAGTGTTGTTGTGTGTATTGTTGTGTCTAGTGTTGTTGTGTGTAGTGTTGTTGTGTGTAGTGTTGTTGTGTGTAGTGTTGTGTGTAGTGTTGTTGTGTGTAGTGTTGTTGTGTGTAGTCTTGTTGTGTGTAGTGTTGTTGTTGTGTGTAGTGTTGTTGTGTTTAGTGTTGTTGTGTGTAGTGTTGTTGTGTGTAGTATTGTTGTGTGTATTGTTGTGTGTATTGTTGTGTGTAGTGTTGTTGTGTGTAGTCTTGTTGTTGTGTGTAGTGTTGTGTGTAGTGTTGTTGTGTGTAGTGTTGTTGTGTGTAGTGTTGTTGTGTGTAGTGTTGTTGTGTGTAGTGTTGTTGTGTCTAGTGTTGTAGTGCGTAGTGTTGTTGTGTGTATCGTTGTGTGTATTGTTGTTGTGTGTAGTGTTGTTGTGTGTATTGTTGTGTGTAGTGTTGTTGTGTGTATTGTTGTGTGTATTGTTGTTGTGTGTATTGTTGTGTGTATTGTTGTTGTGTGTATTGTTGTGTGTAGTGTTGTTGTGTGTTGTGTGTATTGTTGTTGTGTGTAGTGTTGTTGTGTGTAGTGTTGTGTGTAGTGTTTGTGTCTAGTGTTGTTGTGTGTAGTGTTGTTGTGTGTATTGTTGTTGTGTGTAGTGTTGTGTGTAGTGTTGTGTGTATTGTTGTTGTGTGTAGTGTTGTGTGTAGTATTGTTGTGTGTAGTGTTGTTGTGTGTATTGTTGTTGTGTCTAGTGTTGTTGTGCGTCCTTGTGTTGACCCTGTTTCTTTCTGCTCTGGGAAACACAGTTTTTCTTAATCACATGGAGGAAAATAAAGTCCAGGCCGTTGAACATAATTTAATCCAGAAAAACTCGACGTCGCCTCTGAATCCAAAGAACTTTTCTGACAAACTGCTCGAGTAAAACCAGAAGAAACGAGGGAGAAACATCATTTTACTGAAACATGACGGATCACACCTGAAACTGAAACGTCCAGAGAAATGACAAACCACTTCAATACCAGATCCTCCTCTTTTCTCCTTTATGTTTCTGCCAAAAGATGATTCCTCTGCGGAGAGGAGGAGAGAGGAGGAGAGGAGAGGAGGGGGAGGAGGAGAGGAGGAGAGGAGGAGAGGAGGGGGAGGAAGTGGAGAGAGGGGGGGAGGTGGAGGAGAGAGGGGGAGAGAGAGGGAGGAAAGGAGGAGAGGAGGGAGAGGAGAGGAAGAGGAGGAGAGAGGAGGAGAGGAGGAGGAGGAGAGGAGGAGGAGGAGAGGAGGAGGAGGAGAGGGGGAGAGAGAGGGAGGAAAGGAGGAGGAGAGAGGGGGAGAGAGAGGGAGGAAAGGAGGAGAGGGAAGGAGGAGAGAGAGGAGAGACAGATAAGGAGAGAGAGGAGGAGAGAGAGAGAGAGGGAGGAGTGAGAGGAGGAGAGAGAGAGATGAGGTAGAGAGAGGGAGGAAAGAGAGAATAGAGAGAAGAGAGATGAGAGATTGTGTTGTGCTGTTGTTGTGTGTAGTGTTGTGTGTATTGTTTTTGTGTGTAGTGTTTTTGTGTGTAGTGTTTTTGTGTGTAGTGTTGTTGTGAGAGATTGATGAGGAGAGGGAGGAGAGAGAGAGGGAGGGAGGTGTGAGAGATGAGGAGATAAAGGGAGGAGAGCATTTTCACTGCTCATGTTTCACGTTTAATTGCACCACTTTACCCACAATCCTCCTCTTCTGACCGGACTCTTCCTCAGTTTGTCGTTTGTTTCCGTCGTGCTGCTCGTGAACTTCACTTTTCAAACGTCTCGTGTTATCCTCAGTTCGCCTCACGCCTGTGGACGCCTCATATCAAATGTAGTTTGTCCGCGTCCGAGTTGCCGTAGTTTCTTATCGTCGTTATGGAGACGAATGTGGAGCCAAAATCCGTGTTTTGGAAACCCGAGTGTGCGAAAACCAAAGAGCCAATCAGGAGCGAGGTTGTTGTTGTTGTTGACTCGCCGCGCTGCAAAAGAAGACGCCTGATTGGTCCGTTATTAATGTTCATATCTATGGAAAGAGCACATTTAAATACACTACATTACCCATAATCCCCCTCGTGTCGGGCTCTTCTGACAGCACACACTCAGAGTTCACGGCGTCCTCGTGGAGGGAACACGCTGCAGCTCTGATCGACGGAAAATCTCCTGTGCAGTTTGATTTTTACCTTAATACATTTTAAAATTCTTTGTGCACGTCTCTAAAAACATCATTTTAGCGTTTTAGTGTCTAGTGATGTTTTTTTTTTTTTTGTTTTTTTTACGTGGGAATAATAATAATAGAACTCATTTTACACCCTGGAATAGTCCTGTTTTAGACCTGGTTTAGTTCTAGATTAGACCTGGAATAGTCTTGTTTTAGACCTGGTTTAGTTCTAGATTAGACCTGGAATAGTCCTGTTTTAGACCTGGTTTAGTTCTAGATTAGACCTGGAATAGTCCTGTTTTAGACCTGGTTTAGTTCTAGATTAGACCTGGAATAGTCTTGTTTTAGACCTGGTTTAGTTCTAGATTAGACCTGGATAAATCCTGTTTTAGACCTGGTTTAGTTCTAGATTAGACCCTGGAATAGTCCTGTTTTAGACCTGGTTTAGTTCTAGATTAGACCTGGAATAGTCCTGTTTTAGACCTGGTTTAGTTCTAGATTAGACCTGGAATAGTCTTGTTTTAGACCTGGTTTAGTTCTAGATTAGACCTGGAATAGTCCTGTTTTAGACCTGGTTTAGTTCTAGATTAGACCTGGAATAGTCCTGTTTTAGACCTGGTTTAGTTCTAGATTAGACCTGGAATAGTCTTGTTTTAGACCTGGTTTAGTTCTAGATTAGACCTGGAATAGTCTTGTTTTAGACCTGGTTTAGTTCTAGATTAGACCTGGAATAGTCCTGTTTTAGACCTGGTTTAGTTCTAGATTAGACCTGGAATAGTCCTGTTTTAGACCTGGTTTAGTTCTAGATTAGACCTGGAATAGTCCTGTTTTAGACCTGGTTTAGTTCTAGATTAGACCTGGATAAATCCTGTTTTAGACCTGGTTTAGTTCTAGATTAGACCCTGGAATAGTCCTGTTTTAGACCTGGTTTAGTTCTAGATTAGACCTGGAATAGTCTTGTTTTAGACCTGGTTTAGTTCTAGATTAGACCTGGAATAGTCCTGTTTTAGACCTGGTTTAGTTCTAGATTAGACCTGGAATAGTCCTGTTTTAGACCTGGTTTAGTTCTAGATTAGACCTGGAATAGTCTTGTTTTAGACCTGGTTTAGTTCTAGATTAGACCTGGATAAATCCTGTTTTAGACCTGGTTTAGTTCTAGATTAGACCCTGGAATAGTCCTGTTTTAGACCTGGTTTAGTTCTAGATTAGACCTGGAATAGTCTTGTTTTAGACCTGGTTTAGTTCTAGATTAGACCTGGAATAGTCTTGTTTTAGACCTGGTTTAGTTCTAGATTAGACCTGGAATAGTCCTGTTTTAGACCTGGTTTAGTTCTAGATTAGACCTGGAATAGTCCTGTTTTAGACCTGGTTTAGTTCTAGATTAGACCTGGAATAGTCTTGTTTTAGACCTGGTTTAGTTCTAGATTAGACCTGGATAAATCCTGTTTTAGACCTGGTTTAGTTCTAGATTAGACCCTGGAATAGTCCTGTTTTAGACCTGGTTTAGTTCTAGATTAGACCTGGAATAGTCTTGTTTTAGACCTGGTTTAGTTCTAGATTAGACCCTGGAATAGTCCTGTTTTAGACCTGGTTCAGTTCTAGATTAGACCCTGGAATAGTCCTGTTTTAGACCTGGTTTAGTTCTAGATTAGACCTGGATAAATCCTGTTTTAGACCTGGTTTAGTTCTAGATTAGACCTGGAATAGTCCTGTTTAGACCTGGTTTAGTTCTAGATTAGACCCTGGAATAGTCCTGTTTTAGACCTGGTTTAGTTCTAGATTAGACCTGGAATAGTCTTGTTTTAGACCTGGTTTAGTTCTAGATTAGACCTGGAATAGTCCTGTTTTAGACCTGGTTTAGTTCTAGATTAGACCTGGAATAGTCCTGTTTTAGACCTGGTTTAGTTCTAGATTAGACCTGGAATAGTCTTGTTTTAGACCTGGTTTAGTTCTAGATTAGACCTGGATAAATCCTGTTTTAGACCTGGTTTAGTTCTAGATTAGACCCTGGAATAGTCCTGTTTTAGACCTGGTTTAGTTCTAGATTAGACCTGGAATAGTCTTGTTTTAGACCTGGTTTAGTTCTAGATTAGACCTGGAATAGTCTTGTTTTAGACCTGGTTTAGTTCTAGATTAGACCTGGAATAGTCCTGTTTTAGACCTGGTTTAGTTCTAGATTAGACCTGGAATAGTCCTGTTTTAGACCTGGTTTAGTTCTAGATTAGACCTGGAATAGTCTTGTTTTAGACCTGGTTTAGTTCTAGATTAGACCTGGATAAATCCTGTTTTAGACCTGGTTTAGTTCTAGATTAGACCCTGGAATAGTCCTGTTTTAGACCTGGTTTAGTTCTAGATTAGACCTGGAATAGTCTTGTTTTAGACCTGGTTTAGTTCTAGATTAGACCCTGGAATAGTCCTGTTTTAGACCTGGTTCAGTTCTAGATTAGACCCTGGAATAGTCCTGTTTTAGACCTGGTTTAGTTCTAGATTAGACCTGGATAAATCCTGTTTTAGACCTGGTTTAGTTCTAGATTAGACCTGGAATAGTCCTGTTTAGACCTGGTTTAGTTCTAGATTAGACCCTGGAATAGTCCTGTTTTAGACCTGGTTTAGTTCTAGATTAGACCCTGGAATAGTCCTGTTTTAGACCTGGTTTAGTTCTAGATTAGACCTGGAATAGTCCTGTTTTAGACCTGGTTTAGTTCTAGATTAGACCCTGGAATAGTCCTGTTTTAGACCTGGTTCAGTTCTAGATTAGACCCTGGAATAGTCCTGTTTTAGACCTGGTTTAGTTCTAGTTTAGACCTGGAATAGTCCTGTTTTAGACCTGGTTTAGTTCTAGATTAGACCCTGGAATAGTCCTGTTTTAGACCTGGTTTAGTTCTAGATTAGACCTGGAATAGTCCTGTTTTAGACCTGGTTTAGTTCTAGATTAGACCCTGGAATAGTCCTGTTTTAGACCTGGTTCAGTTCTAGATTAGACCCTGGAATAGTCCTGTTTTAGACCTGGTTTAGTTCTAGATTAGACCCTGGAATAGTCTTGTTTTAGACCTGGTTTAGTTCTAGATTAGAGTCACTTTTCCGTACACTTCTCGTCTTCTTAAAGGGGAGTGAGCGTTAAAGGGATTGTTTGTATGTTTTTTTTACGTGGGAATAATAATAATAGAAGCAAGAACGGCAGATTGAACTTTTCTGGTCAGACTGTGTAAAAAAGAAACTTCAGAGACAGAGCAGTGCCTACAGTTAGCGTCACACCCCCGGGGAATGTTGCTGTAGCGGCGTGATGGCGTGATGGCGTGATGGCGCCCGGCGTTAGCGGGGGAGGTGAGCGTGATCTTCTGAGGAGGGTCCAGATGTTTCCGTGACGTTTCTTCAGAGGAGCCTCAGCGGGTCGTCCCACAGCGACACGGGCTCAGGTCTTATCTCGGGACTCTGTTTTTAGACGCCGCCGTGCCCCGCGCTAATCTCCACGGGCTCCTCTGCGCCTCCTCCACATTCCCCCCCCCCAGAGGTGCGACGCTAACTGTAGGCACTGCTCTGTCTGAAGCTCGGTTAGACTTTAATCTGAGTTTTATTTTAACACGATGTGACCAGAGAGACGAGAGCGGACGTGAGCTTTAAACACGTCTCTTGCACAAAACATTACAGTGACAAGCTAGCGTTAGCGTTAGCGTTAGCATTAGCCAAGGGTTTTTCAGTTAGCCAGACGAACGCTCGGACTGATCACAGCCTCCTGGAAATGCGCTCTGTAAATCCATCCTGCAGTTATTTGTCTGTGTTTGCTGATGTGTGCGTTGTGTCTCCATGGTAACGGCTGAACATTTCACCATAGACATACATGTAGAGCTGTTTCTCAAACTGAGCTCTGCAGATTGTGGGTTTGTTCATTTAAGACACTTTTTGTCCTCATTTGGATCATTTCTCGTTTAAAACTTCAGCTAAAATGATGTAGTCCACTTTTAGACCTGGTTTAGTTCTAGATTAGACCCTGGAATAGTCCTGTTTTAGACCTGGTTTAGTTCTGGTTGTACCTGAGAAAAGGTTTAAAACAACTGGATTTTAGCTTTGAATCTGGCGACACAAATGAGACAGACTCAAAGGAGAATCATCTTGAACCAAAACACCAAATCCTAACGTAAACAAACCCGCACAGCTCCGTTAAATCGTGTCATAACCGCGTCATAACCGTGTCATAACCACGTCATAATCGTGCTTTTTCATCGTGATCTTCGCCGTGTTCTGAGTGATTCATACACGTTTGACTAATCCTCTGTTATTCTACATTTGACGCTCGTTTGTGTTTTTTCAGTGAACACAGAGTTTGTGCACAGCCAGAGGGAGCCACACCACTGCAGCTTTAGCTAACGACACGGATCAGGCAGGTCACATTTAGCCTGCCTGATCTGTTTCGTGTTAGCTAAAGCTGCAGAGGGAGCCACACTACTGCAGGTTTAGCTAACGACACGGATCAGGCAGGTCACATTTAGGCTGCCTGATTTGTGTCGTTGTTAGCTAAAGCTGCTGTGGTGTGGCTCCCTCTGCAGCTTTAGTTCACAACGACACGGATCAGGCAGGTCACATTTAGCCTGCCTGATTTGTGTTGTTGTTAGCTAAAGCTGCTGTGGTGTGGCTCCCTCTGCAGCTTTAGTTAACAACGACACGCATCAGGCAGGCCACATTTAGCCTCGGTAAGCAGACAAGACAAACAAGAGGAGGAGGAGGAGCGGGAGGAGGAGGAGGAGGAGGGAGGGTCAGCGCAGCCCGTGTCAGTGTCCATCAACAGGACACGACCTGCGCATGTGTGAGGGCAGTGAGACGTGGGACATATTGGGAACAACTTGGAGCCATTGTCTTGTAATGTCACGAGATGTGTCTGCTGTCGTCTGACTCTCCAGTGCGGAAATAGACTGTGGAGGTCAAAGGTCGGACCACGGGTGACTTTAAGGTCCAGTGTGACGCAAAACTGACACTTGTAGCTTTAAGTCGTGTTCTGATCCTGTTTCCTCGTCAAAAACAGACCTGGAGTTGTGTTTAGTTTCATTCACATGTTTGAGTCACACTTTATTATCAGTCTGTCACATCTGCAAAGCTCAAAACGCTCTGTTCCACCTTGTGATGTCATCAAGTGGTAGTTTTCTTTCACCTTTAGTTCAGTAGAGGATTGGAAATGACTCCAGGTCTGTTTTTGATAATCGACACTATTTATTGTTAAGAAACTCAGTAAAATAATCAGAGTCCAAACAGCCTCAGCTCTGTGTGTGGCAGTGACCTGAACACTCCTGAACACTCCTGAACACTCCTGAACACTCCTGAACGCTCCTGAACACTCCTGAACACTCCTGAACACTCCTGCACACTCCTGTGCACTCCTGAACGCTCTTGAACACTCCTGCACACTCTTGAACCCCCATTAATTCCTCTGAAGACTCCTGAACACTCTTGAACTCCCCTTAACTCCCCTGAACACTCCTGAATACCCCTGAAGTCCCCTGCACGCTCCTGAAGTCCCCTGTACACTCCTGAACGCTCCTGCACACTCCTGAACGCTCCTGCACACTCCTGAACGCTCCTGCACACTCCTGAACGCTCCTGCACACTCCTGAACGCTCCTGCACACTCCTGCACACTCCTGAATGCTCCTGAACAATCCAGAACTCCCCTAAACACTCCTGAACACTTTTGAACTCCCCTTAACTCCCCTGAACACACACTCCTGAACGCTCCTGCACACTCCTGAACGCTCCTGCACACTCCTGGAGTCTTCAGGCTCCAGTCTGTTCTCTTTCGTGGGTCATGTGCTCAGAGCAGGAGAAAAGCTCTTTGTTTCAGGCTCAAACATCTGATGTTTTTTATTGGACCAACAGAAAGTTTCATTCAGGAACATTCTGGCCCACATGATCTGTCTCTGTAGCTCTTTGAGGAAGGGCATCCGAGTCTCGCTCCTCTGCTCCTCCTCTCCTCTGCTCCTCCTCTCCTCCCCTCCTCTGCTCCTCCTCCTAAGATAAAGGTGCACTGTGAGTCTGTGGTCAGTCTGGTGGTCAGTGGGTCAGAGGTCAGACTCTGTCATTGCTCCGTGTGGCTTTGACCTCTGACCTGAACGGCCCGACAGCAGGAAATGTGGGCCCCCGGGCTGAACTCGAGTCGGGTTTGGGCCGAGTTTGGTCTCACACTCTTTCACACACACACACACACACACACACCCCTGTGCAGAGGGTGTGTGTGTGTGTGTGTGTGTGTGTGGCTCTAGTTCGAGTGGTGACATTTGTGACACTTGTGGGCAGAATGAGGAACTGCACGAAGACCACAAAGAAACACGACATCCTGTGAGTCCACTATAGACCTGGTTTAGTCCTGGTTTAGACCCGGTTTAGACCTGGTTTAGTCCTGGTTTAGTCCTGGTTTAGACCTGGTTTAGACCTGATGTAGATCTGGTTTAGTCCTGGTTTAGTCCTGGTTTAGTCCTGGTTTAGTCCTGGTTTAGTCCCACTTTGTGCCTGTGTGAACGCCCTCCCCCCCTCACATACTTCACTCCCCCCCCTCACATACTTCTGTACTACATATTCTACTTCTGTACTACATATTGTACTTCTGTACTACATATTCTACTTCTGTACTACATATTCTACTTCTGTACTACATATTCTACTTCTGTACTACATATTGTACTTCTGTACTACATAATACTGCGTCCTGTATTTCTGTACAAACCTGTGAAATCTTAATGAGGCGTCTCCGTTCACACGTCGTTTCTCGTCTGGAGGAAGTTGGTCACACTTGAGCTTCTGTAAAAACACGTCTGAGAGGAGGACGAGTGTGCGTCCATAACGACAATAAACCATCTGATTTAGATCTACAGACGTGTCCGAATGTGCCAGTGTGTGACTTTAAATCTACAGGTGCAGCAAAATCACTTTGATGTGGCAGAAAAGTTATTTACCGACGGACTTTCTGTACCAAACACACAGGTGCTCGGCAAAATCTACTTCTGGATGTTCCTCCCATGTTCTAACGCTGTTCTAACGCTGTTCTAACGCTGTTCCCTCATCCAAACCATGTCTGAAGAGTCTAGAGTCATCCAAGCACGTCTGAGTAATTTAGAGATCTCTCCTGGGCCCGCTCCACACGTCAACCCTCCATAAATACACAAAAACATGACACAAAACTGCACACTATGACTTCACAAACCTGGTGTGATGTGCAGTAGTTTCATTAGTGCGACGCAGCTGATTGTGTTGTGATGGTGCTCTGAAGGGGGAGGGGCTTAGCACAGAGAGCAAATGGAATGGGGACTATCAGAGAGCGTCAAAAACAAGTTGTAGTCTCCTCACAGTCCTGTGTGAACCTCACTGTCGTTGTCGTTGTCGTGTAGGACACAGTTGCATGTTTGACTTTTACGTTGTTGTCGTCGTTGTCATTGTTGTCGTTGTTGTCGTTGTTGTTGTTGTTGTCGTTGTTGTCGTTGTTGTTGTTGTTGTTGTCGTTGTTGTCGTGTAGGACACAGTTGCATGTTTGTCTTTTACGTTGTTGTCGTCGTCATTGTTGTCGTTGTCGTCGTTGTTGTTGTTGTCGTTGTCGTTGTTGTTGTCGTCGTTGTTGTTGTTGTCGTGTAGGACACATTTTCATGTTTGTCTTTTTCGAGGCGTCTCTTTTGGACGCACACAGGGCAGATGTTACATAATGTGACACCAGAACAGCTCAGATCCTGTTTCTCATCGTGTTTAACGACTGTTCCAGAGCGAGACTCCAGAGACGTCCAGCTCCAAGAGTCTGACCATTTACGCTGAGTTCTTCTCTCAAACTGAAAACACTCTGTTCCACCTTGTGATGTCATCATGTGGCGATACAGGAAGTGCTCCACTGTGTTTTTAAACTCCACACACCTTCATTTATAGAATCATCTGGATCATTTCAGTCCTGGAGTTGTCTCTTATCTCGACTGAACTAAAGGTAAAAGGAGGAGTTCACTTGGAAACTACCACTTGATGACATCACAAGGTGGAACAGAGCATTTTGAGCTTTGGAGAATGAAACAAAACACAACTCCAGTGTGTTTTTGAGGAGGAAACATCACTAGGACATGGATTAAAGCTTCAAGAGTCAGTTTTGTGTGATACAGGAGATTTAAGACAAAAACACACACTTTGACACAGACACAACAATAAAACACAAGTTACACAACAATAAAAAAACAAAAACACGACGGTTGTGTTTGATTCTGAACGTCTGACACGTTTCAACATGAAGCAGCGGGTTTCAGAAGTGACACGATGTGATGTCATGATGTGATGTCATGATGTGATGTCATGATGTGATGTCATGATGTGATGTCATGATGTGATGTCATGATGTGATGTCATGATGAGGTCACATGTTTAGGGTCGGTGTAGATCAGCGGTGGAAGAAGTACTCCACTTTGTTATTTAAGTAAAAGTACAGAAACTGGAGTAAAAAAAATACTAAAGTAAACTTAAGTAGAAGAAGTACCTGTTTAAAAATGTACTTAAAGAGTGAAAAGTAAAAGTATTTCACGCAGATTTTGAGTCGTGCGAAGCTTCAGATGTGGTGATTTTGATAAATATTTGAGCTGAATTTTGAATTGAATCGATTGTTTTTTTCTCGCTGTTTTTTTTTTTTTTGTTGCTCGAACTTTTCTAAAAATAAACCCTCAGATTAAAACTATAATAAAATACTTTTACTTTTCAGTCCTGTTCAAAAATGTAGTGGAGTAGAAAGTACAGATACTGCTCTCAAATGTACTCAAGTAAAAGTAAAAAGTACACACTGTAAAATGTACTTAAGTAAAGTACTTTGTTACTTTTACTTTGTTACTTTCCTCACTAGTGTAGAACTTGTTGCTTCTGACAGAGCGACACAGCGGCTTTGAAGGACGGGTCAAATGCAGAAGATTTAACCCGGAGACACTGGGGACGGGTCAGGAGTGGGGTCAGGAGTGGGGTCAGGAGTGGAGTGAGGAGTGGGGTCAGGAGTGGGGTCAGGAGTGGGGTTAGGAGTGGGGTCAGCAGTGGGGTCAGGAGTGGAGTGGGGTCAGGAGTGAGGTCAGGAGTGGGGTCAGCAGTGGGGTCAGGAGTGGGGTCAGCAGTGGGGTCAGGAGTGGGGTCAGGAGTGGGGTTAGGAGTGGGGTCAGGAGTGGGGTTAGGAGTGGGGTCAGGAGTGTGGTTAGGAGTGGGGTCAGGGGTGGGGTCAGCAGTGGGGTGAGGAGTGGGGTCATGAGTGGGGTCAGCAGTGGAGTGGGGTCATGAGTGGGGTCAGGAGTGGAGTGGGGTCAGCAGTGAGGTCAGGAGTGGGGTCAGGAGTGGGGTCAGGAGTGGGGTCAGGGGTGGGGTCAGCAGTGAGGTGAGGAGTGGGGTCATGAGTGGGGTCAGGAGTGGAGTGGGGTCATGAGTGGGGTCAGGAGTGGAGTGGGGTCAGCAGTGAGGTCAGGAGTGGGGTTAGGAGTGGGGTCAGGAGTGGGGTTAGGAGTGAGGTCAGGAGTGGGGTCAGCAGTGGGGTCAGCAGTGAGGTCAGGAGTGGGGTTAGGAGTGGGGTCAGGAGTGGGGTCAGGAGTGGGGTCAGGAGTGTGGTTAGGAGTGGGGTCAGGGGTGGGGTGAGGAGTGAGGTCAGGAGTGGGGTCAGCAGTGGGGTCAGCAGTGGGGTCAGGAGTGGGGTTAGGAGTGAGGTCAGGAGTGGGGTCAGGAGTGGGGTCAAGAGTGGGGTTAGGAGTGAGGTCAGGAGTGGGGTCAGCAGTGGGGTTAGGAGTGGGGTCAGGAGTGGGGTTAGGAGTGGGGTCAGGAGTGGGGTCAGGAGTGGGGTCAGGAGTGGGGTCAGCAGTGGGGTCAGCAGTGGGGTACATGTTTGTGTATCTTTATAAACACATTCGACTTGTAACTTTCACCCAGACTCAGCTCAGACTTGGACACAGTTTCTCTTCGTGTTGTTGCGTTCGTCTCAGTTTTGGTTTGAGAAAGTTTAGCATAAATCTTTTGCTGACCCCCCTCCACCTCCTCCACCTCCCCCACCTCCCCCACCCCCTCCACCTCCCCCACCTCCCCCACCTCCCCTCTGCGTCCCGTCTAACAATAACCTCCTGTAACTCTAAATGTGCCTGGGGTCTGGGGGAGGGGGAGGGGGTGTGTCAGGTGTCCCGTGTGCTCATGTGTCAGTGAAGGCACACACCCCCCCCCCCACACACACACACACACACACACACACACACCCCACACACACACACCCTCCCCTTTAAACTGCCCCCAGACCCTCCCCTTTAAACTCCTCACTCTCCTGCTCAGAGCCTCACTGTTTACATGCCTGTTAGCCGTTAGCCGTTAGCGTTAGCCTTGTTTACGGCGTGGCGTTGGGGGGAGGAGGGGGGAGGGGGGGGTCGCGTCCCGCTCCTCAGATCTGGACACACACACACCGACATGACTCAGACCTAAATGAACTTCTCCTTTTGGTCTGGGCTCAAAGGGGAACCGTTGCGTCACGAGCTCGAGAGGCGTCTGCCGTTGTGACACTTTGTGAAGCTGAAGTTTTGAAGCTTTTTTAAAAAAACTCGCTCTGGTCCAACTGTGACAAACTTCAGCGAGTGTTTGGAAACTGCACAGATTTAGAAGAACTGTTTGGTTTTGTGCGTCTTGAAGAAACATTTGAGGCGGTTTTCAGACTTTTTTCCTGCAAGAAAACAGGAGTAAACTGCGGCTCTTTCCAAACATCTGGGCACATTTTTGTTCTGAGGTTTTGCAAAGTTTTCGTTTCATTTCGTTTCAGTTTTTCTCTCGTTTATCGTTTTTGGTGCAAATATTTTGGACTTTTCAGACTTTTTCAAACTCCGAGAATCCAAAACAGTCACAAAACTGGATGGAGTATTTTGTGTTTTTGTACGACAGCTGTGCAGTGTCTCCAAAGTAAAGCTGCATTCTGAACTTTTTGCAGTAACTAAAAGTATTTTGTTTTCATATTTGTGATGGACTAAAGTTTTTAAAATATATTTGATCAGTTTCAAATATTTAATGACTTTATAGCAACAAGAAATATTTCCCAGTGTAGCTGCTTCTTTTACTACTACTTCTGCTAGAACTACTACTACAACTACTACTAGTACTTTTATACTACTACTACTACTATTTCAACAACAACAACTTCTTCTACAACTACTACTGCTGTTACTTTTACTTCTACTGTTACTATTACTAATTAAACTACTGCCACTACTACTACTAGCCTACTACTGTTACTTTTAGTACTACTACTTCTAACACTTGTAGTACTTGTAGTACTTGTACTCATTTCTTGGAGCTTCAGTGTCGTCTCCTTGTCGGGGCTTGTTCTGGACTTTCCTTTCAGACTGAAACATTCCTGAAGCCCTGAGGATTTATTTCATGTCACATTTTTCCGTTTTTCCAAAGCCGAGGTTGATTTTTTTGGGATATTTGTTTCCGCTCTGAGGAAAAACGGCTGCTCCCATGAAAGAGCCGAGGAAAAGTTTCACTAAGAGTCACTCGTGTGAGCTGGGCCCCAGAGGGACGATGAGTAAAGACCCCAGGAGCGCCCGGAGAGGAGGAGCGGGCTGCGGGCACGGGCGGAGACACTCCTGCCTGGGGTACGTCTCATTTACGTTTCATTTAAGTTTCATTTACGTTTCATTTACGTTTCACTGTTCTGTTCACAGACTTGAGCTTTAAATATCGGCCGATACTCGATATAAACCGATACCAGTTTGGAAACAGAATCAGGTCAAATGTGTTTGTTTTTTTTACTTTTATTCATTTTAAAATATCTACAGAAATCTGAAAAATACAAGTTTGATGTTATGAGAATCAGCACAAAGTAAAAAATCTGAGTGTGAGGAGAGTATCATCCCTCTGGACAAAAGTGTCCTCCTCTGTGTCCTCCTCTGTGTCCTCCTCTGTGTCCTCCTCTGTGTCCTGCAGCGTCACAGCCCTGATGAGATGGGACGTTTCCTCTGGACCGTCCTCGTCCATGTTCACTGGACAAAGTTGCACTGAAGCACTTTAAGCTAGCTGCTAGCATCGCTATCTCTATGAAGGGTTTTATTACACAAGTGTGGAGAGACAGGTGAGAGACAGGTGAGAGACAGGTGAGAGACAGGTGAGTGACAGGTGAGAGACAGGTGAGGGACAGGTGAGAGACAGGTGAGGGACAGGTGAGAGACAGGTGAGAGGGACAGGTGAGAGACAGGTGTGAGTGACAGGTGAGAGACAGGTGAGAGTGACAGGTGAGAGACAGGTGAGAGGGACAGGTGAGAGGGACAGGTGAGAGACAGGTGAGAGACAGGTGAGAGAGACAGGTGAGAGGGACAGGAGAGAGACAGGAGAGAGGGACAGGAGAGAGACAGGTGAGAGACAGGTGAGAGGGACAGGTGAGAGACAGGTGAGGGACAGGTGAGAGGGACAGGAGAGAGACAGGTGAGAAGGACAGGTGAGAGACAGGTGAGGGACAGGTGAGAGACAGGTGAGAGGGACAGGTGAGAAGGACAGGTGAGAGGGACAGGTGTAAGTGACAGATGAGAGTGACAGGTGAGAGGGACAGGTGAGGGACAGGTGAGGGACAGGTGAGTTGCGCAGAGGTTTCTGTGTTTGATTTGGTCTTGGGGCCCGTGTGTTGTTGTTTTTTTTGCGTGTTCTGCCTGTGTCTGTGGGTTTAACGGAGCCTCGTGTTGTAAACAGTCACCGTCTCATCAGATCTGTCCTCACACTGTGATGTCATCAGGTGGCTCCTCTGTGTTTTTTTAAAGCGCACGCACCGTCACAGGCTTTTTCTTACAGTTTTACGTCACGGTGCAGTTTTTTTGTCCCCGTGTCCTCTGCATTTGACCCATTTACAACAATAAAACGTCTAAAACTGAAAAGATGACGGTGATTTCATTTTCCCCGAGCGTTTCAGATTTGATATTTGATATTCGGTGGCGTTTGCAGCATGTGGCGTTGAGCGAGGACAGGCCTGAGAGCAGCTTGTCACTGACTCACACGCGGCGCATTAAAGGGGATGTGTCCAGATTAAACACAGTATCGCTGAATAATCTCCGTGCGGCGTTTCCCTCGTCTGTTTTTATCGGGACGCGGCGGGAGGAGCTCGTTTAAAGGTCGGGAGGTCAGATTCCCGCATTCTGGCGTCGCCTTTTTCTTGTCCCGTCCTTGGGTTAGACGCTTCCTCACCTGATCCGCGTCGCGTTTCCGGGTCGTTCGTCCGCTGCAGCGTCGGGCTGATGACCCTTGACCTCTGTAAATGTCAGATTTTCTCTTTAAAGACGCGCGTTTCAGCTTTTTCTCGCCGTTTCAAGTCCGATATTTAAATAACACCACTGTCCTCACAACGAATTTAACGTCGGTGTTATGTTTTATTTAACGTTTAAGTTAGCATTAGCGTTAGCATTAGCATTAGCGTTGACACAAACACGTCCCTTTGTCGACGTAGAAGTGTCTCTGCTGAACTTTTTCTCGTATTTGTAAAGTGTTTAACGTCAGTGACATCCTCCCGGTCCAGCGTCTGACCCTGACCCCCCTGACCTCTGACCTCTGACCCCTCCCCGTCCGCGGCCTCGTCCTTAAATGTTTATTACTTTTAGCGGGACTCTGTGTAAACCCCCAGAGACATTTTTTTAGTGGAAATGGTCGGACTCCGATCGTCCCGAGCCGATTTGACTCTGTTTACGCAAAGTCAACGTTGTTTATATTTGGTGTTTTGGTTCTCAAGACGATCGTCCAATCAGAAAACGGAATGAGATTCGCACTTTGGGTCGCCAAATCCTGTAAAACTAAACCCAAACAGGACAAACGGGACAAACAGGAGAGCAGATCTTTGAGTTTAAACAAATTCACGTGGATCAAATTTGACAAAAAAAACTGTTGTTCCTACGACTGTTAACGGGAGAAAACCAAGAAAAATGTCCCAGAGATGAGCTTTAATTGTGCATGTTTTAAAAGAAGAGACACTGATGAGTTAAAACCGCTCTGTGACTGTAAAACCTCTGAGTTCACGTTGACTTCAGTGTAAATGTGCAGTGTGTTTGTTCCTGAGCTCACAGTGGCCTCTGCTGGTCACATCGTGTCATTACATCGTTCCACAAAAACTGTTCAAACGCAAAATAAAACACAAATGGATTAAATTTGAATGAATAAAATTAGCAAGGCGGCCATTTTGGAAGGAGATAATTTCCTCCAAAAACAACAAAATGTAAAAAAATGTAAAAAAAAAAATAAAAATCTAACGCTGAAGTTTAGATCAGTACAAAGATGTTCTGAAATGTCCGTGTGTCAGATGCCCTCCCTGTGTCTCAGACTGAACAGAACAGTTTTTTTTATCTTTCGTGACTTTTGTTGTGGCTCAGTTGGCTCAGACACTAAACGTCGGTGCTGCTGTTGTTGTGTCTTTGGGCAGGACACTTCCTCTTCCTTGTACCTGTGTAAACGTGTCTCGGTCAGTCTGACCCGGGGCAGCTGTGGCCACACTGACCTCGTCGCTGTTTTCTTCTGTTTTCATCTGTTCTTATCTGTTTTCAAAGGATTTGTCTCTAGATTTGTCTCTGGTTTTATCTCTAGATTTGTCTCTGGTTTTATCTCTGGTTATGTCTCTGTATTTGTCTCTGGTCTTGTCTCTTGTTTTGTCTCTTGTTTTGTCCCTGGTTTTGTCTCTGGATGTGTCTCTTGTTTTGTCTCAGGATTTGTCCCTGGTTTTGTCTCTTGTTTTGTCTCTGGTTTTGTCTCTGGTTTTGTCTCTGGTTTTGTCTCTGGTTTTGTCTCTTGTTTTGTCTCTGGATGTGTCTCTGGAGTTGTCTCTTGTTTTGTCTCTGGATTTGTCTCTGGTTTTGTCTCTTGTTTTGTCTCTTGTTTTGTCTCTGGTCTTGTCTCTGGTCTTGTCTCTGGATTTGTCCCCGTCGTCCTTCTGCACTGGAGTCTTTGTCTGTTTTAATGAGTTGGAATCTGAGCTGATGCTTCACATTTCCCTCATTCCTCCTGATGAAGAGACGAGTGTTTGGGACAAAACAGAACGGACGAGCGCGGAGACGAGAGGTCAGAGGAAATACAGAGGGACAGAGGTCAGAGGTCACAGAAAGTACAGAGGTCAGAGGTCAGAGACAATACAGAGGGACAGAGGTCAGAGGTCACAGAAAGTACAGAGGTCAGAGGTCAGAGAAAATACAGAGGGACAGAGGTCAGAGGTCACAGAAAATACAGAGGGACAGACAGAGAGGTCAAAGGTCACTAAAAATAGAGGAAGCCGGAGAGGTCAAGGGTCACATATTCTCTGGAGCGCCGTCACTCTTCTCTGATGGCGGTTTTCACACTTTTCAGGCCTCGACCCCCAAAATAATCATTTAAAGTCGCACTATGTAAATTTTCCGGCGCGCTGTCCGTCACCTGCTTGTTTCTATGGCGATGTCATTACCTGACGTCATCGAATGTTCCACAGTATTGAACTTGTGTGTGTTGCATTGATGTTGTTATTGTCTTAAAAAAGGTTCTTTCTAACTGTGAGCAGGCTCGCATTTTCCACAGATCTGACCTGTAACTTAACTTGTTGGCATTTCTATGGAGATGCGTTTAAAGTCACACTGTGGAACATCCCAGGCAAAGCGGAAAAGTCACACAGTGCAGCTTTATGTTTCCCTGACACCTCCACTTTGATATATCTGTGTAAAGAAAAATGTGTTTTTTCCTGGTGCCGCCATGTTTGTTTTGACACAGACGGACCGTGAGCGTCTCTGATTGGCTCATCCACCTGTCAATCACTCACCGCTGACCTCACTCACGTTTTGGTAAAAGTTTTGGAGAAATGTGTTCGTTCCGGATCCAGGCAACGTTTGTTTATTTAGCGCTGACGTGTTCTCAGGATTCTGTTTTCAATTCAAAATAAAATAAAACAGACTCGTAATAAACCCAAGAATTTACCCAGAATGCACTTCACATAAACAAATCAACGCAAATATGTGAGGTGATGTCATCATGAGGTCATCAGGGCGAGACAGAAGCATGAGGTCAGTGAGGAGGAGGAGGAGGAGGAGGAGGAGGCGCACACACAGGGAAAGCCTTTTCCAGTGACCTCAGGCTGCGCGTCAGTGTCTGCCCGCCCACCAGAGGGTAACCGGTTCAAACCTCACGCTGACATTGTGACACGGGGCCGTCCTGTGGAAACATGTCCCGTTACCAGCCTGTTACCACGGCAACCACCGCGCCAAAACACAGACGTGACGCTTTATATGACCTGAGACGCCACGTTAAAGAGGCACTATGTAACTTTTCAGTGAGCCTTAAGCCACCTGCTCGTCTCCATGGAGGTGTCCACTGGAGTATTACAGTACTCGGTGTAACTTTACTCTTACTCGAGTAAATATTGTGGCCTTTGTGTTTCTCCACATTTGTTTTTTTCTTCATTTTAATAATTTGTTTCATGTTTAGTCCCAAAAACATCAACTTAAAATGAAAAATCAAACATCTTGACAGTTTCTCTTTACGCTACTTTTACTGGAGTAGTACTTTTCCCAAATACTTTTTTACTCTTACTTTTGTAATTTCTAGGACCAGTACTTCAAACTTATACTTGAGTAATATTATTTTGAAGTAATGTTCCTCTTACTCGAGTACTGTACTTTCTTTTCAGCAGTGATTACTTTGTACTTCATCATGAAATCTCCAGTAAAGTCACACACAACACAAACACACAACACAAACACACAACAACAACACAAACACACAACAACAACACAAACATAAGAACAACACAAACACACAACAACAACACAAACACACAACAACAACACAAACACACAACAACAACACAAACACACAACACAAACACACAACACAAACACACAACATCAACACAAACACAACAACACAAACATAAGAGCAACACAAACACACAACAACACAAACATAAGAACAACACAAACACACAACAACAACACAAACACACAACAACACAAACATAAGAACAACACAAACACACAACAACGACACAAACAACAACACAAACACATAAGGGGGGTCAAGATTTTTTTAATTCTAGACATTTTTTCTTCATTTCTGGTGGAGTTTACTGTGTTCAGTCGTGTGTTCGGTCGTGTGTTCGGTCGTGTGTTCGGTCGTGTGTTCAGTCGTGTGTTCGGTCGTGTGTTCAGTCGTGTGTTCGGTCGTGTGTTCAGTCGTGTGTTCGGTCGTGTGTTCAGTCGTGTGTTCGGTCGTGTGTTCAGTTGTGTGTTCGGTCGTGTGTTCAGTCGTGTGTTCGGTCGTGTGTTCAGTTGTGTGTTCGGTCGTGTGTTCAGTCGTGTGTTCAGTCGTGTGTTCGGTCGTGTGTTCAGTCGTGTGTTCGGTCGTGTGTTCAGTCGTGTGTTCGGTCGTGTGTTCAGTCGTGTGTTCGGTCGTGTGTTCAGTCGTGTGTTCGGTCGTGTGTTCAGTCGTGTGTTCGGTCGTGTGTTCAGTTGTGTGTTCGGTCGTGTGTTCAGTCGTGTGTTCGGTCGTGTGTTCAGTTGTGTGTTCGGTCGTGTGTTCAGTCGTGTGTTCGGTCGTGTGTTCAGTCGTGTGTTCGGTCGTGTGTTCAGTCGTGTGTTCGGTCGTGTGTTCAGTTGTGTGTTCGGTCGTGTGTTCAGTTGTGTGTTCTGTCGTGTGTTCGGTCGTGTGTTCAGTCGTGTGTTCGGTCGTGTGTTCAGTTGTGTGTTCTGTCGTGTGTTCGGTCGTGTGTTCAGTCGTGTGTTCGGTCGTGTGTTCAGTTGTGTGTTCAGTTGTGTGTTCAGTTGTGTGTTGTTCCTGTAGAAATAAAACAAATCCAGTTGTTTCAGAGTTGAGGCTGTAAACACACAGCCCTGTGTCCAATAAAACTTTACATGTTGGATTATTTTCAGGATAAATGTGTGGGCTCTTGGGGGCCCCCTGGTGGCCCCTGGTGGCCCCTGGTGCCCCTGGTGGCCCCTGGTGGCCTCAGGCTCAGTCTGATTATAGTCTGGACCGGCCCTGGTCTCCTGTTGGACTCATCTGAGTTAAATCTGTGTAAAATGTGACTGACCTACAGAGCGTGATGACGTCATCTGTCGCACAGCTGTAGCGCACGTGTTTTCTGTCGGCGTAGCACATTTCCTCAGTCCTCGTGCTCTTAAAGGCTCCAGTCTCGCGGGTCAGGTCCACGCGCTCCTCTGCGTCATTCAGAAAACCCCAAACTGCTCCACGCGCTGGAGGAGGAGCCGCGAGGGGAGGAGGAGGAGGAGAGGGGGAGGAGGAGAGGGAGGAGGAGGAGAGGGAGGAGGAGGATAGGGAGGAGGAGGAGGAGAGGGGGAGGAGGAGAGGAGGAGGAGGAGAGGAGGAGGAGGAGGAGGAGGAGGAGGGGCGGTCCCGGGGGCGTCTCCAGAGCGCACAGGCTCCAAACTCCCCAAAGCGGGACTCAAGAGCCCGCGTGGACACGGGACACGACCCACGCGCAGAGGGACACGACCCACGCGCAGAGGGACACGACCCACGCGCAGAGGGACACGACCCACGCGCAGAGGGACACGACCCACGCGCAGAGGGACACGACCCACGCGCAGAGGGACACGTGTGGACCCCGTTTGGGGCGTGGACTTTGTGGATTTGACGCTTCATGGAGGATTGTGTAAACTTTGCCGCGGAGTTTGATGTTTCATGCGGTTCACGCGCGGGGTCCCGGGGCGCGTGGACACCGGGAGGACTCACTGCTGAAAAGTCCACGCGCGTTTAACGGACATGAGTCTCCCCACGAGCGGCTTCCACCCGCCCCACGCCACGCACGAGCGTCTCCACAGAGCACGCGGGACCGGGAACGTGAACGTGTGCGGCTCCCCGCGAGCCGTGAACCGACCCATAGACATCACCCAGAAGCGCAGACGGTAAGAATAAAGACACAGTACGGAACAAGTCTGCACAGAACAGCACAGTCCTCACTGAAACAGGACTAAATCAGGACTGAACCAGGTCTAAACCAGGACTGAACCAGGTCTAAACCAGGACTGAACCAGGACTAAACCAGGACTGAACCAGGTCTAAACCAGGACTGAACCAGGACTAAACCAGGACTGAACCAGAACTGAACCAGGACTAAACCAGGACTAAACCAGGACTGAACCAGAACTGAACCAGGTCTAAACCAGGACTGAACCAGGACTAAACCAGGACTGAACCAGGACTAAACCAGGACTGAACCAGAACTGAACCAGGTCTAAACCAGGACTGAACCAGGACTAAACCTGGACTAAACCAGGTCTAAAGTGAGTCCTTCAGAGGTCCTCAGGTCTAAACCTTTGTCCTCATAAATCCTCGTGAGGTTGTTCAACTTTTCTCTCTTGGTTTTTTCATTTGTCATAAACTCAATGTTCTGTTTTTTTTAAAACTGTAAAACTGGAGTGGACCTGAGTCCAGCACAGGCAGAACAAGCACGTCCAGCCCCTCAAACACATTTACACGTTTAAAGTGTCGTGTTGTACAGTTTGTGTCGAGTGGAACCAGAGAAACATGAACCTGGAAACAAAAGTGTTTATTTAAATGTTCAATCATCACATTTTACACTTTATTTCACTCGGAATTTAACACTAAAAACATGAAACCAGGACTAAACCAGGACTGAACCAGGACTGAACCAGGACAAGTCTTCCAGAGTGTCCCTCTGCTCCTGGCCGTGGACTTCTGCTTTAAAACTGAACATGAGACATGTCTGGGTCTTGATCACATTTAAAGTTTGAGGAACGTTTTAGGAACACTGCAGGAACGCCACAAAACATGGAGTCAGGATGTAGTTACATTCACAAATTCACAAATTCACTTTTCAAAATCATCACAGTGGAGGATTTAAGATTTAATTTGATGTTTTATGTAAAAATGCAGCGTTTAGTCCAGATATAGTCCCGGTCTAGTCCCGGTCTAGTCCCGGTCTAGCCCCGGTCTAGCCCCGGTCTAGTCCCGGTCTAGTCCCGGTCTAGTCCCGGTCTAGTCCTGGACACACAGACTTGGAGCAGAGAAAGTATCAGAGCCAAAGATCCGACACTGATAAATATGAAAAGTCCCACATATGATTCCG